>NW_026697232.1:0-39505 GCF_030435755.1 Ochotona princeps | reverse complement strand
TACATTCACAGGCAACTTCAGCGCCACAGCCGTTTTCAGATAGCCCTCAATGCAAAGGCTCTAGACGCAAATATTGGTGTGAGAGCTAATTCAATCAAGGAAACACTGCATGTTGGTGAAGGGCATATTGAAGAAGGATCAGCCGAGTGGTTCTTGTGGGAGAACAACTCCATTTGGCTCACTAACTACACACACCATCAGGCTTCCAAGCAGCTCTCAAGGAAACTCAGTTTTCACGCTCTATGCTTAGTGCCCTTTGTATGGCTAGGACTGAAATGAACCTGGTAGAGCATCCCACACAAACGAATGCTCCACATGCGGGTTTCACATGCCACCAACTCCACATTGACAGGCAACTTCAGCGCCACAGCCGTTTTCAGATAGCCCTCAATGCAAAGGCTCTAGACGCAAATATTGGTGTGAGAGCTAATTCAATCAAGGAAACACTGCATGTTGGTGAAGGGCATATTGAAGAAGGATCAGCCGAGTGGTTCTTGTGGAGAACAACTCCATTTGGCTCACTAACTTCACACACCATCAGGCTTCCAAGCAGCTCTCAAGGAAACTCAGTTTTCACACTCTATGTTTAGTGCCCTTTGAGTGCATTATCTAGGAATGAAACTGGTAGAGCATCCCACACAAACGAATGCTCCACATGCGGGTTTCACATGCCACCAACTCCACATTGACAGGCAACTTCAGCGCCACAGCCGTTTTCAGATAGCCCTCAATGCAAAGGCTCTAGACGCAAATATTGGTGTGAGAGCTAATTCAATCAAGGAAACACTGCATGTTGGTGAAGGGCATATTGAAGAAGGATCAGCCGAGTGGTTCTTGTGGGAGAACAACTCCATTTGGCTCACTAACTTCACACACCATCAGGCTTCCAAGCAGCTCTCAAGGAAACTCAGTTTTCACACTCTATGCTTAGTGCCCATTGTATGTCTAGGACTGAAATGAAGCTTGGAGAGCATCCCACACAAATGAATGCTCCACATGCGGGTTTCACATGCCACCAACTCCACATTCACAGGCAACTTCAGCGCCACAGCCGTTTTCAGATAGCCCTCAATGCAAAGGCTCTAGACGCAAATATTGGTGTGAGAGCTAATTCAATCAAGGAAACACTGCATTTGGTGAAGGGCATATTGAAGAAGGATCAGCCGAGTGGTTCTTGTGGGAGAACAACTCCATTTGGCTCACTAACTTCACACACCATCAGGCTTCCAAGCAGCTCTCAAGGAAACTCAGTTTTCACGCTCTATGGTTAGTGCCCATTGTATTGCCTAGGACTGAAATGGAAGCTTGGAGAGCATCCCACACAAATGAATGCTCCACATGCGGGTTTCACATGCCACCAACTCCACATTCACAGGCAACTTCAGCGCCACAGCCGTTTTCAGATAGCCCCTCAATGCAAAGGCTCTAGACGCAAATATTGGTGTGAGAGCTAATTCAATCAAGGAAACACTGCATGTTGGTGAAGGGCAGATTGAAGAGGATCAGCCGAGTGGTTCTTGTGGGAGAACAACTCCATTTGGCTCACTAACTTCACACACCATCAGGCTTCCAAGCAGCTCTCAAGGAAACTCAGGTTGCACACTCTATGCTTAGTGCCCTTTGTATGGCTAGGACTGAAATGAACCTGGTAGAGCATCCCACACAAACGAATGCTCCACATGCGGGTTTCACATGCCACCAACTCCGACATTCACAGGCAACTTCAGCGCCACAGCCGTTTTCAGATAGCCCTCAATGCAAAGGCTCTAGACGCAAATATTGGTGTGAGAGCTAATTCAATCAAGGAAACACTGCATGTTGGTGAAGGGCATATTGAAGAACGATCAGCCGAGTGGTTCTTGTGGGAGAACAACTCCATTTGGCTCACTAACTTCACACACCATCAGGCTTCCAAGCAGCTCTCAAGGAAACTCAGTTTTCACACTCTATGTTCTAAGTGCCCTTTGAATGCATTATCTAGGAATGAACCTGGTAGAGCATCCCACACAAACGAATGTTCCACATGCGGGTTTCACATGCCACCAACTCCACATTCACAGGCAACTTCAGCGCCACAGCCGTTTTCAGATAGCCCTCAATGCAAAGGCTCTAGACGCAAATATTGGTGTGAGAGCTAATTCAATCAAGGAAACACTGCATGTTGGTGAAGGGCATATTGAAGAAGGATCAGCCGAGTGGTTCTTGTGGGAGAACAACTCCATTTGGCTCACTAACTTCACACACCATCAGGCTTCCAAGCAGCTCTCAAGGAAACTCAGTTTTCACACTCTATGCTTAGTGCCCTTTTATGGCTAGGACTGAAATGAACCTGGTAGAGCATCCCACACAAACGAATGCTCCACATGCGGGTTTCACATGCCACCAACTCCACATTCACAGGCAACTTCAGCGCCACAGCCGTTTTCAGATAGCCCTCAATGCAAAGGCTCTAGACGCAAATATTGGTGTGAGAGCTAATTCAATCAAGGAAACACTGCATGTTGGTGAAGGGCATATTGAAGAAGGATCAGCCGAGTAGTTCTTGTGGGAGAACAACTCCATTTGGCTCTCTAACTTCACACACCATCAGGCTTCCAAGCAGCTCTCAAGGAAACTCAGTTTTCACACTCTATGTTTAGTGCCCTTTGAGTGCATTATCTAGCAATGAACCCTGGTAGAGCATCCACACAAATGAATGCTCCACATGCGGTTTTCACATGCCACCAACTCCACATTGACAGGCAACTTCAGCGCCACAGCCGTTTTCAGATAGCCCTCAATGCAAAGGCTCTAGACGCAAATATTGGTGTGAGAGCTAATTCAATCAAGGAAACACTGCATGTTGGTGAAGGGCATATTGAAGAAGGATCAGCCGAGTGGTTCTTGTGGGAGAACAACTCCATTTGGCTCACTAACTTCACACACCATCAGGCTTCCAAGCAGCTCTCAAGGAAACTCAGTTTTCACACTCTATGCTTAGTACCTTTTGTATGGCTAGGACTGAAATGAACCTGGTAGAGCATCCCACACAAACGAATGCTCCACATGCGGGTTTCACATGCCACCAACTCCACATTCACAGGCAACTTCAGCGCCACAGCCGTTTTCAGATAGCCCTCAATGCAAAGGCTCTAGACGCAAATATTGGTGTGAGAGCTAATTCAATCAAGGAAACACTGCATGTTGGTGAAGGGCATATTGAAGAAGGATCAGCCGAGTGGTTCTTGTGGGAGAACAACTCCATTTGGCTCACTAACTTCACACACCATCAGGCTTCCAAGCAGCTCTCAAGGAAACTCAGTTTTCACACTCTATGCTTAGTGCCCTTTGAGTGCATTATCTAGGAATGAACCTGGTAGAGCATCCCACACAAACGAATGCTCCACATGCGGGTTTCACATGCCACCAACTCCACATTCACAGGCAACTTCAGCGCCACTGCCGTTTTCAGATAGCCCTCAATGCAAAGGCTCTAGACGCAAATATTGGTGTGAGAGCTAATTCAATCAAGGAAACACTGCATGTTGGTGAAGGGCATATTGAAGAAGATCAGCCGAGTGGTTCTTGTGGGAGAACAACTCCATTTGGCTCACTAACTTCACACACCATCAGGCTTCCAAGCAGCTCTCAAGGAAACTCAGTTTTCACACTCTATGCTTAGTGCCCTTTGTATGGCTAGGACTGAAATGAACCTGGTAGAGCATCCCACACAAACGAATGCTCCACATGCGGGTTTCACATGCACCAACTCCACATTCACAGGCAACTTCAGCGCCACAGCCGTTTTCAGATAGCCCTCAATGCAAAGGCTCTAGACGCAAATATTGGTGTGAGAGCTAATTCAATCAAGGAAACACTGCATGTTGGTGAAGGGCATATTGAAGAAGGATCAGCCGAGTGGTTCTTGTGGGAGAACAACTCCATTTGGCTCACTAACTTCACACACCATCAGGCTTCCAAGCAGCTCTCAAGGAAACTCAGTTTTCACACTCTATGCTTAGTGCCCTTTTTATGGCTAGGACTGAAATGAACCTGGTAGAGCATCCCACACAAACGAATGCTCCACATGCGGGTTTCACATGCCACCAACTCCACATTCACAGGCAACTTCAGCGCCACAGCCGTTTTCAGATAGCCCTCAATGCAAAGGGCTCTAGACGCAAATATTGGTGTGAGAGCTAATTCAATCAAGGAAACACTGCATGTTGGTGAAGGGCATATTGAAGAAGGATCAGCCGAGTAGTTCTTGTGGAGAACAACTCCATTTGGCTCTCTAACTTCACACACCATCAGGCTTCCAAGCAGCTCTCAAGGAAACTCAGTTTTCACACTCTATGTTTAGTGCCCTTTGAGTGCATTATCTAGCAATGAACCTGGTAGAGCATCCCACACAAATGAATGCTCCACATGCGGTTTTCACATGCCACCAACTCCACATTGACAGGCAACTTCAGCGCCACAGCCGTTTTCAGATAGCCCTCAATGCAAAGGCTCTAGACGCAAATATTGGTGTGAGAGCTAATTCAATCAAGGAAACACTGCATGTTGGTGAAGGGCATATTGAAGAAGGATCAGCCGAGTGGTTCTTGTGGGAGAACAACTCCATTTGGCTCACTAACTTCACACACCATCAGGCTTCCAAGCAGCTCTCAAGGAAACTCAGTTTTCACACTCTATGCTTAGTACCTTTTGTATGGCTAGGACTGAAATGAACCTGGTAGAGCATCCCACACAAACGAATGCTCCACATGCGGGTTTCACATGCCACCAACTCCACATTCACAGGCAACTTCAGCGCCACAGGCCGTTTTCAGATAGCCCTCAATGCAAAGGCTCTAGACGCAAATATTGGTGTGAGAGCTAATTCAATCAAGGGAAACACTGCATGTTGGTGAAGGGCATATTGAAGAAGGATCAGCCGAGTGGTTCTTGTGGGAGAACAACTCCATTTGGCTCACTAACTTCACACACCATCAGGCTTCCAAGCAGCTCTCAAGGAAACTCAGTTTTCACACTCTATGCTTAGTGCCCTTTGAGTGCATTATCTAGGAATGAACCTGGTAGAGCATCCCACACAAACGAATGCTCCACATGCGGGTTTCACATGCCACCAACTCCACATTCACAGGCAACTTCAGCGCCACTGCCGTTTTCAGATAGCCCTCAATGCAAAGGCTCTAGACGCAAATATTGGTGTGAGAGCTAATTCAATCAAGGAAACACTGCATGTTGGTGAAGGGCATATTGAAGAAGGATCAGCCGAGTGGTTCTTGTGGGAGAACAACTCCATTTGGCTCACTAACTTCACACACCATCAGGCTTCCAAGCAGCTCTCAAGGAAACTCAGTTTTCACACTCTATGCTTAGTGCCCTTTGTATGGCTAGGACTGAAATGAACCTGGTAGAGCATCACACACAAACGAATGCTCCACATGCGGGGGTTTCACATGCCACCAACTCCACATTCACAGGCAACTTCAGCGCCACAGCCGTTTTCAGATAGCCCTCAATGCAAAGGCTCTAGACGCAAATATTGGTGTGAGAGCTAATTCAATCAAGGAAACACTGCATGTTGGTGAAGGCATATTGAAGAAGGATCAGCCGAGTGGTTCTTGTGGGAGAACAACTCCATTTGGCTCTCTAACTTCACACACCATCAAGCTTCCAAGCAGCTCTCAAGGAAACTCAGTTTTCACACTCTATGCTTAGTGCCCTTTGAGTGCATATCTAGCAATGAACCTGGTAGAGCATCCCACACAAACGAATGCTCCACATGCGGGTTTCACATGCCACCAACTCCACATTCACAGGCAACTTCAGCGCCACAGCCGTTTTCAGATAGCCCTCAATGCAAAGGCTCTAGACGCAAATATTGGTGTGAGAGCTAATTCAATCAAGAAAACACTGCATGTTGGTAAAGGGCATATTGAAGAACGGATCAGCCGAGTTGTTCTTGTGGGAGAACAACTCCATTTGGCTCACTAACTTCACACACCATCAGGCTTCCAAGCAGCTCTCAAGGAAACTCAGTTTTCACACTCTATGTTTAGTGACCATTGAATGCATTATCTAGGAATGAACCTGGTAGAGCATCCCACACAAAAGAATGCTCCACATGCGGGTTTCACATGCCACCAACTCCACATTCACAGGCAACTTCAGCGCCACAGCCGTTTTCAGATAGCCCTCAATGCAAAGGCTCTAGACGCAAATATTGGTGTGAGAGCTAATTCAATCAAGGAAACACTGCATGTTGGTGAAGGGCATATTGAAGAAGGATCAGCCGAGTGGTTCTTGTGGGAGAACAACTCCATTTGGCTCACTAACTTCACACACCATCAGGCTTCCAAGCAGCTCTCAAGGAAACTCAGTTTTCACACTCTATGTTTAGTGCCCTTTGAATGCATTATCTAGGAATGAACCTGGTAGAGCATCCCACACAAACGAATGTTCCACATGCGGGTTTCACATGCCACCAACTCCACATTCACAGGCAACTTCAGCGCCACAGCCGTTTTCAGATAGCCCTCAATGCAAAGGCTCTAGACGCAAATATTGGTGTGAGAGCTAATTCAATCAAGGAAACACTGCATGTTGGTGAAGGGCATATTGAAGAAGGATCAGCCGAGTGGTTCTTGTGGGAGAACAACTCCATTTGGCTCACTAACTTCACACACCATCAGGCTTCCAAGCAGCTCTCAAGGAAACTCACTTTTTCACACTCTATGCTTAGTGCCCTTTGTATGGCTAGGACTGAAATGAACCTGGTAGAGCATCCACACAAACGAATGCTCCACATGCGGGTTTCACATGCCACCAACTCCACATTCACAGGCAACTTCAGCGCCACAGCCGTTTTCAGATAGCCCTCAATGCAAAGGCTCTAGACGCAAATATTGGTGTGAGAGCTAATTCAATCAAGGAAACACTGCATGTTGGTGAAGGGCATATTGAAGAACGATGAGCCGAGTGTTCTTGTGGAGAACAACTCCATTTGGCTCACTAACTTCACCACACCATCAGGCTTCCAAGCAGCTCTCAAGGAAACTCAGTTTTCACACTCTATCTTAGTGCCCTTTGAATGCATTATCTAGGAATGAACCTGGTAGAGCATCCCACACAAACGAATGCTTCCACATGCGGGTTTCACATGCCACCAACTCCACATTCACAGGCAACTTCAGCGCCACAGCCGTTTTCAGATAGCCCTCAATGCAAAGGCTCTAGACGCAAATATTGGTGTGAGAGCTAATTCAATCAAGGAAACACTGCATGTTGGTGAAGGGCATATTGAAGAAGGATCAGCCGAGTGGTTCTTGTGGGAGAACAACTCCATTTGGCTCACTAACTTCACACACCATCAGGCTTCCAAGCAGCTCTCAAGTAAACTCACTTTTCACACTCTATGCTTAGTGCCTTTGAGTGCATTATCTAGGAATGAACCTGGTAGAGCATCCCACACAAACGAATGCTCCACATGCGGGTTTCACATGCCACCAACTCCACATTCACAGGCAACTTCAGCGCCACAGCCGTTTTCAGATAGCCCTCAATGCAAAGGCTCTAGACGCAAATATTGGTGTGAGAGCTAATTCAATCAAGGAAACACTGCATGTTGGTGTAGGGCATATTGAAGAAGGATCAGCCGAGTGGTTCTTGTGGGAGAACAACTCCATTTGGCTCACTAACTTCACACACCATCAGGCTTCCAAGCAGCTCTCAAGGAAACTCAGTTTTCACACTCTATGCTTAGTGCCCTTTGAGTGCATTATCTAGCAATGAACCTGGTAGAGCATCCCACACAAATGAATGCTCCACATGCGGGTTTCACATGCCACCAACTCCACATTCACAGGCAACTTCAGCGCCACAGCCGTTTTCAGATAGCCCTCAATGCAAAGGCTCTAGACGCAAATATTGGTGTGAGAGCTAATTCAATCAAGGAAACACTGCATGTTGGTAAAGGGCATATTGAAGAACGATCAGCCGAGTGGTTCTTGTGGGAGAACAACTCCATTTGGCTCACTAACTTCACACACCATCAGGCTTCCAAGCAGCTCTCAAGGAAACTCAGTTTTCACACTCTATGCTTAGTGCCCTTTGTATGGCTAGGACTGAAATGAACCTGGTAGATCATCCCACACAAACGAATGCTCCAAGTGCGGGTTTCACATGCCAACAACTCCACATTCACAGGCAACTTCAGCGCCACAGCCGTTTTCAGATAGCCCTCAATGCAAAGGCTCTAGACGCAAATATTGGTGTGAGAGCTAATTCAATCAAGGAAACACTGCATGTTGGTGAAGGGCATATTGAAGAACGATAAGCCGAGTGGTTCTTGTGGGAGAACAACTCCATTTGGCTCACTAACTTCACACACCATCAGGCTTCCAAGCAGCTCTCAAGGAAACTCAGTTTTCACACTCTATGTTTAGTGCCCTTTGAGTGCTAGTATCTAGAATGAACCTGGTAGAGCATCCCACACAAACGAATGTTCCACATGCGGGTTTCACATGCCACCAACTCCACATTCACAGGCAACTTCAGCGCCACAGCCGTTTTCAGATAGCCCTCAATGCAAAGGCTCTAGACGCAAATATTGGTGTGAGAGCTAATTCAATCACAGGAAACACTGCATGTTGGTGTAGGGCATATTGAAGAAGGATCAGCCGAGTGGTTCTTGTGGAGAACAACTCCATTTGGCTCACTAACTTCACACACCATCAGGCTTCCAATCAGCTCTCAAGGAAACTCAGTTTTCACACTCTATGCTTAGTGCCCTTTGTATGGCTGGGACTGAAATGAACCTGGTAGAGCATCACACACAAACGAATGCTCCACATGCGGGTTTCACATGCCACCAACTCCACATTCACAGGCAACTTCAGTGCAACAGCCGTTTTCAGATAGCCCTGAATGCAAAGGCTCTAGACACAAATATTGGTGTGAGAGCTAATTCAATCAAGGAAACACTGCATGTTGGTGAAGGGCATATTGAAGAAGGATCAGCCGAGTGGTTCTTGTGGGAGAACAACTCCATTTGGCTCACTAACTTCACACACCATCAGGCTTCCAAGCAGCTCTCAAGGAAACTCAGTTTTCACACTCTATGCTTAGTGCCCTTTGAGTGCATTATCTAGGAATGAACCTGGTAGAGCATCCCACACAAACGAATGCTCCACATGCGGTTTCACATGCCACCAACTCCACATTCACAGGCAACTTCAGCGCCACAGCCGTTTTCAGATAGCCCTCAATGCAAAGGCTCTAGACGCAAATATTGGTGTGAGAGCTAATTCAATCAAGGAAACACTGCATGTTGGTGAAGGGCATATTGAAGAAGGATCAGCCGAGTGGTTCTTGTGGGAGAACAACTCCATTTGGCTCACTAACTTCACACACCATCAGGCTTCCAAGCAGCTCTCAAGGAAACTCAGTTTTCACACTCTATGCTTAGTGCCCTTTGAGTGCATTATCTAGGAATGAACCTGGTAGAGCATCCCACACAAACGAATGCTCCACATGCGGGTTTCACATGCCACCAACTCCACATTCTCAGGCAACTTCAGCGCCACAGCCGTTTTCAGATAGCCCTCAATGCAAAGGCTCTAGATGCAAATATTGGTGTGAGAGCTAATTCAATCAAGGAAACACTGCATGTTGGTGAAGGGCATATTGAAGAAGGATCAGCCGAGTGGTTCTTGTGGGAGAACAACTCCATTTGGCTCACTAACTTCACACACCATCAGGCTTCCAAGCAGCTCTCAAGGAAACTCAGTTTTCACACTCTATGCTTAGTGCCCATTGAATGCATTATCTAGGAATGAACCTGGTAGAGCATCCCACACAAACGAATGCTCCACATGCGGGTTTCACATGCCACCAACTCCACATTCACAGGCAACTTCAGCGCCACAGCCGTTTTCAGATAGCCCTCAATGCAAAGGCTCTAGACGCAAATATTGGTGTGAGAGCTAATTCAATCAAGGAAACACTGCATGTTGGTGAAGGGCATATTGAAGAACGATGAGCCGAGTGGTTCTTGTGGGAGAACAACTCCATTTGGCTCACTAACTTCACACACCATCAGGCTTCCAAGCAGCTCTCAAGGAAACTCAGTTTTCACACTCTATGCTCAGTGCCCTTTGTATGGCTAGGACTGAAATGAACCTGGTAGAGCATCCCACACAAACGAATGCTCCACATGCGGGTTTCACATGCCACCAACTCCACATTCACAGGCAACTTCAGCGCCACAGCCGTTTTCAGATAGCCCTCAATGCAAAGGCTCTAGACGCAAATATTGGTGTGAGAGCTAATTCAATCAAGGAAACACTGCATGTTGGTGAAGGGCATATTGAAGAAGGATCAGCCGAGTGGTTCTTGTGGGAGAACAACTCCATTTGGCTCACTAACTTCACACACCATCAGGCTTCCAATCAGCTCTCAAGGAAACTCAGTTTTCACACTCTATGCTTAGTGCCCTTTGTATGGCTGGACTGAAATGAACCTGGTAGAGCATCACACACAAACGAATGCTCCACATGCGGGTTTCACATGCCACCAACTCCACATTCACAGGCAACTTCAGTGCAACAGCCGTTTTCAGATAGCCCTCAATGCAAAGGCTCTAGACACAAATATTGGTGTGAGAGCTAATTCAATCAAGGAAACACTGCATGTTGGTGAAGGGCATATTGAAGAAGGATCAGCCGAGTGGTTCTTGTGGAGAACAACTCCATTTGGCTCACTAACTTCACACACCATCAGGCTTCCAAGCAGCTCTCAAGGAAACTCAGTTTTCACACTCTATGCTTAGTGCCCTTTGAGTGCATTATCTAGGAATGAACCTGGTAGAGCATCCCACACAAACGAATGCTCCACATGCGGGTTTCACATGCCACCAACTCCACATTCACAGGCAACTTCAGCGCCACAGCCGTTTTCAGATAGCCCTCAATGCAAAGGCTCTAGACGCAAATATTGGTGTGAGAGCTAATTCAATCAAGGAAACACTGCATGTTGGTGAAGGGCATATTGAAGAAGGATCAGCCGAGTGGTTCTTGTGGGAGAACAACTCCATTTGGCTCACTAACTTCACACACCATCAGGCTTCCAAGCAGCTCTCAAGGAAACTCAGTTTTCACACTCTATGCTTAGTGCCCTTTGAGTGCATTATCTAGGAATGAACCTGGTAGAGCATCCCACACAAACGAATGCTCCACATGCGGGTTTCACATGCCACCAACTCCACATTCTCAGGCAACTTCAGCGCCACAGCCGTTTTCAGATAGCCCTCAATGCAAAGGCTCTAGACGCAAATATTGGTGTGAGAGCTAATTCAATCAAGGAAACACTGCATGTTGGTGAAGGGCATATTGAAGAAGGATCAGCCGAGTGGTTCTTGTGGGAGAACAACTCCATTTGGCTCACTAACTTCACACACCATCAGGCTTCCAAGCAGCTCTCAAGGAAACTCAGTTTTCACACTCTATGCTTAGTGCCCATTGAATGCATTATCTAGGAATGAACCTGGTAGAGCATCCCACACAAACGAATGCTCCACATGCGGGTTTCACATGCCACCAACTCCACATTCACAGGCAACTTCAGCGCCACAGCCCGTTTTCAGATAGCCCTCAATGCAAAGGCTCTAGACGCAAATATTGGTGTGAGAGCTAATTCAATCAAGGAAACACTGCATGTTGGTGAAGGGCATATTGAAGAAGGATCAGCCGAGTGGTTCTTGTGGAGAACAACTCCATTTGGCTCACTAACTTCACACACCATCAGGCTTCCAAGCAGCTCTCAAGTAAACTCAGTTTTCACACTCTATGCTTAGTGCCCTTTGAGTGCATTAACTAGGAATGAACCTGGTAGAGCATCCCACACAAACGAATGCTCCACATGCGGGTTTCACATGCCACCAACTCCACATTCACAGGCAACTTCAGCGCCACAGCCGTTTTCAGATAGCCCTCAATGCAAAGGCTCTAGACGCATATATTGGTGTGAGAGCTAATTCAATCAAGGAAACACTGCATGTTGGTGTAGGGCATATTGAAGAAGGATCAGCCGAGTGGTTCTTGTGGGAGAACAACTCCATTTGGCTCACTAACTTCACACACCATCAGGCTTCCAAGCAGCTCTCAAGGAAACTCAGTTTTCACACTCTATGCTTAGTGCCCTTTGAGTGCATTATCTAGCAATGAACCTGGTAGAGCATCCCACACAAATGAATGCTCCACATGCGGGTTTCACATGCCACCAACTCCACATTCACAGGCAACTTCAGCGCCACAGCCGTTTTCAGATAGCCCTCAATGCAAAGGCTCTAGACGCAAATATTGGTGTGAGAGCTAATTCAATCAAGGAAACACTGCATGTTGGTAAAGGGCATATTGAAGAACGATCAGCCGAGTGGTTCTTGTGGGAGAACAACTCCATTTGGCTCACTAACTTCACACACCATCAGGCTTCCAAGCAGCTCTCAAGGAAACTCAGTTTTCACACTCTATGCTTAGTGCCCTTTGTATGGCTAGGACTGAATGAACCTGGTAGATCATCCCACACAAACGAATGCTCCAAGTGCGGGTTTCACATGCCAACAACTCCACATTCACAGGCAACTTCAGCGCCACAGCCGTTTTCAGATAGCCCTCAATGCAAAGGCTCTAGACGCAAATATTGGTGTGAGAGCTAATTCAATCAAGGAAACACTGCATGTTGGTGAAGGGCATATTGAAGAAGGATCAGCCGAGTGGTTCTTGTGGGAGAACAACTCCATTTGGCTCACTAACTTCACACACCATCAGGCTTCCAAGCAGCTCTCAAGGAAACTCAGTTTTCACACTCTATGCTTAGTGCCCTTTGAGTGCATTATCTAGGAATGAACCTGGTAGAGCATCCCACACAAACGAATGTTCCACATGCGGGTTTCACATGCCACCAACTCCACATTCACAGGCAACTTCAGCGCCACAGCCGTTTTCAGATAGCCCTCAATGCAAAGGCTCTAGACGCAAATATTGGTGTGAGAGCTAATTCAATCAAGGAAACACTGCATGTTGGTGTAGGGCATATTGAAGAAGGATCAGCCGAGTGGTTCTTGTGGGAGAACAACTCCATTTGGCTCACTAACTTCACACACCATCAGGCTTCCAATCAGCTCTCAAGGAAACTCAGTTTTCACACTCTATGCTTAGTGCCCTTTGTATGGCTGGGACTGAATGAACCTGGTAGAGCATCACACACAAACGAATGCTCCAGTTTCACATGCCACCAACTCCACATTCACAGGCAACTTCAGTGCAACAGCCGTTTTCAGATAGCCCTGAATGCAAAGGCTCTAGACACAAATATTGGTGTGAGAGCTAATTC
Organism: Ochotona princeps; assembly: GCF_030435755.1. Taxonomy (NCBI): domain Eukaryota; kingdom Metazoa; phylum Chordata; class Mammalia; order Lagomorpha; family Ochotonidae; genus Ochotona; species Ochotona princeps. Next base: position 26,125 of record NW_026697232.1, on the reverse strand, counting down.
AATCAAGGAAACACTGCATGTTGGTGAAGGGCATATTGAAGAAGGATCAGCCGAGTGGTTCTTGTGGGAGAACAACTCCATTTGGCTCACTAACTTCACACACCATCAGGCTTCCAAGCAGCTCTCAAGGAAACTCAGTTTTCACACTCTATGCTTAGTGCCCTTTGAGTGCATTATCTAGGAATGAACCTGGTAGAGCATCCCACACAAACGAATGCTCCACATGCGGGTTTCACATGCCACCAACTCCACATTCACAGGCAACTTCAGCGCCACAGCCGTTTTCAGATAGCCCTCAATGCAAAGGCTCTAGACGCAAATATTGGTGTGAGAGCTAATTCAATCAAGGAAACACTGCATGTTGGTGAAGGGCATATTGAAGAAGGATCAGCCGAGTGGTTCTTGTGGGAGAACAACTCCATTTGGCTCACTAACTTCACACACCATCAGGCTTCCAAGCAGCTCTCAAGGAAACTCAGTTTTCACACTCTATGCTTAGTGCCCTTTGAGTGCATTATCTAGGAATGAACCTGGTAGAGCATCCCACACAAACGAATGCTCCACATGCGGGTTTCACATGCCACCAACTCCACATTCTCAGGCAACTTCAGCGCCACAGCCGTTTTCAGATAGCCCTCAATGCAAAGGCTCTAGACGCAAATATTGGTGTGAGAGCTAATTCAATCAAGGAAACACTGCATGTTGGTGAAGGGCATATTGAAGAAGGATCAGCCGAGTGGTTCTTGTGGGAGAACAACTCCATTTGGCTCACTAACTTCACACACCATCAGGCTTCCAAGCAGCTCTCAAGGAAACTCAGTTTTCACACTCTATGCTTAGTGCCCATTGAATGCATTATCTAGGAATGAACCTGGTAGAGCATCCCACACAAACGAATGCTCCACATGCGGGTTTCACATGCCACCAACTCCACATTCACAGGCAACTTCAGCGCCACAGCCGTTTTCAGATAGCCCTCAATGCAAAGGCTCTAGACGCAAATATTGGTGTGAGAGCTAATTCAATCAAGGAAACACTGCATGTTGGTGAAGGGCATATTGAAGAACGATGAGCCGAGTGGTTCTTGTGGGAGAACAACTCCATTTGGCTCACTAACTTCACACACCATCAGGCTTCCAAGCAGCTCTCAAGGAAACTCAGTTTTCACACTCTATGCTTAGTGCCCTTTGTATGGCTAGGACTGAAATGAACCTGGTAGAGCATCCCACACAAACGAATGCTCCACATGCGGGTTTCACATGCCACCAACTCCACATTCACAGGCAACTTCAGCGCCACAGCCGTTTTCAGATAGCCCTCAATGCAAAGGCTCTAGACGCAAATATTGGTGTGAGAGCTAATTCAATCAAGGAAACACTGCATGTTGGTGAAGGGCATATTGAAGAAGGATCAGCCGAGTGGTTCTTGTGGGAGAACAACTCCATTTGGCTCACTAACTTCACACACCATCAGGCTTCCAATCAGCTCTCAAGGAAACTCAGTTTTCACACTCTATGCTTAGTGCCCTTTGTATGGCTGGGACTGAAATGAACCTGGTAGAGCATCCGACACAAACGAATGCTCCACATGCGGGTTTCACATGCCACCAACTCCACATTCACAGGCAACTTCAGTGCCACAGCCGTTTTCAGATAGCCCTCAATGCAAAGGCTCTAGACACAAATATTGGTGTGAGAGCTAATTCAATCAAGGAAACACTGCATGTTGGTGAAGGGCATATTGAAGAAGGATCAGCCGAGTGGTTCTTGTGGGAGAACAACTCCATTTGGCTCACTAACTTCACACACCATCAGGCTTCCAAGCAGCTCTCAAGGAAACTCAGTTTTCACACTCTATGCTTAGTGCCCTTTGAGTGCATTATCTAGGAATGAACCTGGTAGAGCATCCCACACAAACGAATGCTCCACATGCGGGTTTCACATGCCACCAACTCCACATTCACAGGCAACTTCAGCGCCACAGCCGTTTTCAGATAGCCCTCAATGCAAAGGCTCTAGACGCAAATATTGGTGTGAGAGCTAATTCAATCAAGGAAACACTGCATGTTGGTGAAGGGCATTTTGAAGAAGGATCAGCCGAGTGGTTCTTGTGGGAGAACAACTCCATTTGGCTCACTAACTTCACACACCATCAGGCTTCCAAGCAGCTCTCAAGGAAACTCAGTTTTCACACTCTATGCTTAGTGCCCTTTGTATGGCTAGGACTGAAATGAACCTGGTAGAGCATCCCACACAAACGAATGCTCCACATGCGGGTTTCACATGCCAACAACTCCACATTCACAGGCAACTTCAGCGCCACAGCCGTTTTCAGATAGCCCTCAATGCAAAGGATCTAGACGCAAATATTGGTGTGAGAGCTAATTCAATCAAGGAAACACTGCATGTTGGTGAAGGGCATATTGAAGAACGATGAGCCGAGTGGTTCTTGTGGGAGAACAACTCCATTTGGCTCACTAACTTCACACACCATCAGGCTTCCAAGCAGCTCTCAAGGAAACTCAGTTTTCACACTCTATGTTTAGTGCCCTTTGAATGCATTATCTAGGAATGAACCTGGTAGAGCATCCCACACAAACGAATGTTCCACATGCGGGTTTCACATGCCACCAACTCCACATTCACAGGCAACTTCAGCGCCACAGCCGTTTTCAGATAGCCCTCAATGCAAAGGCTCTAGACGCAAATATTGGTGTGAGAGCTAATTCAATCAAGGAAACACTGCATGTTGGTGAAGGGCATATTGAAGAAGGATCAGCCGAGTGGTTCTTGTGGGAGAACAACTCCATTTGGCTCACTAACTTCACACACCATCAGGCTTCCAAGCAGCTCTCAAGGAAACTCAGTTTTCACACTCTATGCTTAGTGCCCTTTGAGTGCATTATCTAGGAATGAACCTGGTAGAGCATCCCACACAAACGAATGCTCCACATGCGGGTTTCACATGCCACCAACTCCACATTCACAGGCAACTTCAGCGCCACGGCCGTTTTCAGATAGCCCTCAATGCAAAGGCTCTAGACGCAAATATTGGTGTGAGAGCTAATTCAATCAAGGAAACACTGCATGTTGGTGAAGGGCATATTGAAGAAGGATCAGCCGAGTGGTTCTTGTGGGAGAACAACTCCATGTGGCTCACTAACTTCACACACCATCAGGCTTCCAAGCAGCTCTCAAGGAAACTCAGTTTTCACACTCTATGCTTAGTGCCCTTTGTATGGCTAGGACTGAAATGAACCTGGTAGAGCATCCCACACAAACGAATGCTCCACATGAGGGTTTCACATGCCACCAACTCCACATTCACAGGCAACTTCAGCGCCACAGCCGTTTTCAGATAGCCCTCAATGCAAAGGCTCTAGACGCAAATATTGGTGTGAGAGCTAATTCAATCAAGGAAACACTGCATGTTGGTGAAGGGCATATTGAAGAAGGATCAGCCGAGAGGTTCTTGTGGGAGAACAACTCCATTTGGCTCACTAACTTCACACACCATCAGGCTTCCAAGCAGCTCTCAAGGAAACTCAGTTTTCACACTCTATGCTTAGTGCCCTTTGAGTGCATTATCTAGGAATGAACCTGGTAGAGCATCCCACACAAACGAATGCTCCACATGCGGGTTTCACATGCCACCAACTCCACATTCACAGGCAACTTCAGCGCCACAGCCGTTTTCAGATAGCCCTCAATGCAAAGGCTCTAGACGCAAATATTGGTGTGAGAGCTAATTCAATCAAGGAAACACTGCATGTTGGTGAAGGGCATATTGAAGAAGGATCAGCCGAGTGGTTCTTGTGGGAGAACAACTCCATTTGGCTCACTAACTTCACACACCATCAGGCTTCCAAGCAGCTCTCAAGGAAACTCAGTTTTCACACTCTATGCTTAGTGCCCTTTGTATGGCTAGGACTGAAATGAACCTGGTAGAGCATCCCACACAAACGAATGCTCCACATGCGGGTTTCACATGCCACCAACTCCACATTCACAGGCAACTTCAGTGCCACAGCCGTTTTCAGATAGCCCTCAATGCAAAGGCTCTAGACGCAAATATTGGTGTGAGAGCTAATTCAATCAAGGAAACACTGCATGTTGGTGAAGGGCATATTGAAGAAGGATCAGCCGAGTGGTTCTTGTGGGAGAACAACTCCATTTGGCTCACTAACTTCACACACCATCAGGCTTCCAAGCAGCTCTCAAGGAAACTCAGTTTTCACACTCTATGTTTAGTGCCCTTTGAATGCATTATCTAGGAATGAACCTGGTAGAGCATCCCACACAAACGAATGCTCCACATGCGGGTTTCACATGCCACCAACTCCACATTCACAGGCAACTTCAGCGCCACAGCCGTTTTCAGATAGCCCTCAATGCAAAGGCTCTAGACGCAAATATTGGTGTGAGAGCTAATTCAATCAAGGAAACACTGCATGTTGGTGAAGGGCATATTGAAGAAGGATCAGCCGAGTGGTTCTTGTGGGAGAACAACTCCATTTGGCTCACTAACTTCACACACAATCAGGCTTCCAAGCAGCTCTCAAGGAAACTCAGTTTTCACACTCTATGCTTAGTGCCCTTTGAGTGCATTATCTAGGAATGAACCTGGTAGAGCATCCCACACAAACGAATGCTCCACATGCGGGTTTCACATGCCACCAACTCCACATTCACAGGCAACTTCAGCGCCACAGCCGTTTTCAGATAGCCCTCAAAGCAAAGGCTCTAGACGCAAATATTGGTGTGAGAGCTAATTCAATCAAGGAAACACTGCATGTTGGTGAAGGGCATATTGAAGAAGGATCAGCTGAGTGGTTCTTGTGGGAGAACAACTCCATTTGGCTCACTAACTTCACACACCATCAGGCTTCCAAGCAGCTCTCAAGGAAACTCAGTTTTCACACTCTATGCTTAGTGCCCTTTGAGTGCATTATCTAGGAATGAACCTGGTAGAGCATCCCACACAAACGAATGCTCCACATGCGGGTTTCACATGCCACCAACTCCACATTCACAGGCAACTTCAGCGCCACAGCCGTTTTCAGATAGCCCTCAATGCAAAGGCTCTAGACGCAAATATTGGTGTGAGAGCTAATTCAATCAAGGAAACACTGCATGTTGGTGAAGGGCATACTGAAGAAGGATCAGCCGAGTGGTTCTTGTGGGAGAACAACTCCATTTGGCTCACTAACTTCACACACCATCAGGCTTCCAAGCAGCTCTCAAGGAAACTCAGTTTTCACACTCTATGCTTAGTGCCCTTTGAGTGCATTATCTAGCAATGAACCTGGTAGAGCATCCCACACAAACGAATGCTCCACATGCGGGTTTCACATGCCACCAACTCCACATTCACAGGCAACTTCAGCGCCACAGCCGTTTTCAGATAGCCCTCAATGCAAAGGCTCTAGACGCAAATATTGGTGTGAGAGCTAATTCAATCAAGGAAACACTGCATGTTGGTGAAGGGCATATTGAAGAAGGATCAGCCGAGTGGTTCTTGTGGGAGAACAACTCCATTTGGCTCACTAACTTCACACACCATCAGGCTTCCAAGCAGCTCTCAAGGAAACTCAGTTTTCACACTCTATGCTTAGTGCCCTTTGAGTGCATTATCTAGGAATGAACCTGGTAGAGCATCCCACACAAACGAATGCTCCACATGCGGGTTTCACATGCCACCAACTCCACATTCACAGGCAACTTCAGCGCCACAGCCGTTTTCAGATAGCCCTCAATGCAAAGGCTCTAGACGCAAATATTGGTGTGAGAGCTAATTCAATCAAGGAAACACTGCATGTTGGTGAAGGGCATATTGAAGAAGGATCAGCCGAGTGGTTCTTGTGGGAGAACAACTCCATTTGGCTCACTAACTTCACACACCATCAGGCTTCCAAGCAGCTCTCAAGGAAACTCAGTTTTCACACTCTATGCTTAGTGCCCTTTGTATGGCTAGGACTGAAATGAACCTGGTAGAGCATCCCACACAAACGAATGCTCCACATGCGGGTTTCACATGCCACCAACTCCACATTCACAGGCAACTTCAGTGCCACAGCCGTTTTCAGATAGCCCTCAATGCAAAGGCTCTAGACGCAAATATTGGTGTGAGAGCTAATTCAATCAAGGAAACACTGCATGTTGGTGAAGGGCATATTGAAGAACGATAAGCCGAGTGGTTCTTGTGGGAGAACAACTCCATTTGGCTCACTAACTTCACACACCATCAGGCTTCCAAGCAGCTCTCAAGGAAACTCAGTTTTCACACTCTATGTTTAGTGCCCTTTGAATGCATTATCTAGGAATGAACCTGGTAGAGCATCCCACACAAACGAATGCTCCACATGCGGGTTTCACATGCCACCAACTCCACATTCACAGGCAACTTCAGCGCCACAGCCGTTTTCAGATAGCCCTCAATGCAAAGGCTCTAGACGCAAATATTGGTGTGAGAGCTAATTCAATCAAGGAAACACTGCATGTTGGTGAAGGGCATATTGAAGAAGGATCAGCCGAGTGGTTCTTGTGGGAGAACAACTCCATTTGGCTCACTAACTTCACACACAATCAGGCTTCCAAGCAGCTCTCAAGGAAACTCAGTTTTCACACTCTATGCTTAGTGCCCTTTGAGTGCATTATCTAGGAATGAACCTGGTAGAGCATCCCACACAAACGAATGCTCCACATGCGGGTTTCACATGCCACCAACTCCACATTCACAGGCAACTTCAGCGCCACAGCCGTTTTCAGATAGCCCTCAATGCAAAGGCTCTAGACGCAAATATTGGTGTGAGAGCTAATTCAATCAAGGAAACACTGCATGTTGGTGAAGGGCATATTGAAGAAGGATCAGCCGAGTGGTTCTTGTGGGAGAACAACTCCATTTGGCTCACTAACTTCACACACCATCAGGCTTCCAAGCAGCTCTCAAGGAAACTCAGTTTTCACACTCTATGCTTAGTGCCCTTTGAGTGCATTATCTAGGAATGAACCTGGTAGAGCATCCCACACAAACGAATGCTCCACATGCGGGTTTCACATGCCACCAACTCCACATTCACAGGCAACTTCAGCGCCACAGCCGTTTTCAGATAGCCCTCAATGCAAAGGCTCTAGACGCAAATATTGGTGTGAGAGCTAATTCAATCAAGGAAACACTGCATGTTGGTGAAGGGCATATTGAAGAAGGATCAGCCGAGTGGTTCTTGTGGGAGAACAACTCCATTTGGCTCACTAACTTCACACACCATCAGGCTTCCAAGCAGCTCTCAAGGAAACTCAGTTTTCACACTCTATGCTTAGTGCCCTTTGTATGGCTAGGACTGAAATGAACCTGGTAGAGCATCCCACACAAACGAATGCTCCACATGCGGGTTTCACATGCCACCAACTCCACATTCACAGGCAACTTCAGTGCCACAGCCGTTTTCAGATAGCCCTCAATGCAAAGGCTCTAGACACAAATATTGGTGTAAGAGCTAATTCAATCAAGGAAACACTGCATGTTGGTGAAGGGCATACTGAAGAACGATAAGCCGAGTGGTTCTTGTGGGAGAACAACTCCATTTGGCTCACTAACTTCACACACCATCAGGCTTCCAAGCAGCTCTCAAGGAAACTCAGTTTTCACACTCTATGTTTAGTGCCCTTTGAATGCATTATCTAGGAATGAACCTGGTAGAGCATCCCACACAAACGAATGCTCCACATGCGGGTTTCACATGCCACCAACTCCACATTCACAGGCAACTTCAGCGCCACAGCCGTTTTCAGATAGCCCTCAATGCAAAGGCTCTAGACGCAAATATTGGTGTGAGAGCTAATTCAATCAAGGAAACACTGCATGTTGGTGAAGGGCATATTGAAGAAGGATCAGCCGAGTGGTTCTTGTGGGAGAACAACTCCATTTGGCTCACTAACTTCACACACCATCAGGCTTCCAAGCAGCTCTCAAGGAGACTCAGTTTTCACACTCTATGCTTAGTGCCCTTTGAGTGCATTATCTAGGAATGAACCTGGTAGAGCATCCCACACAAACGAATGCTCCACATGCGGGTTTCACATGCCACCAACTCCACATTCACAGGCAACTTCAGCGCCACAGCCGTTTTCAGATAGCCCTCAATGCAAAGGCTCTAGACGCAAATATTGGTGTGAGAGCTAATTCAATCAAGGAAACACTGCATGTTGGTGAAGGGCATATTGAAGAAGGATCAGCCGAGTGGTTCTTGTGGGAGAACAACTCCATTTGGCTCACTAACTTCACACACAATCAGGCTTCCAAGCAGCTCTCAAGGAAACTCAGTTTTCACACTCTATGCTTAGTGCCCTTTGAGTGCATTATCTAGGAATGAACCTGGTAGAGCATCCCACACAAACGAATGCTCCACATGCGGGTTTCACATGCCACCAACTCCACATTCACAGGCAACTTCAGCGCCACAGCCGTTTTCAGATAGCCCTCAATGCAAAGGCTCTAGACGCAAATATTGGTGTGAGAGCTAATTCAATCAAGGAAACACTGCATGTTGGTGAAGGGCATATTGAAGAAGGATCAGCCGAGTGGTTCTTGTGGGAGAACAACTCCATTTGGCTCACTAACTTCACACACCATCAGGCTTCCAAGCAGCTCTCAAGGAAACTCAGTTTTCACACTCTATGCTTAGTGCCCTTTGAGTGCATTATCTAGGAATGAACCTGGTAGAGCATCCCACACAAACGAATGCTCCACATGCGGGTTTCACATGCCACCAACTCCACATTCACAGGCAACTTCAGCGCCACAGCCGTTTTCAGATAGCCCTCAATGCAAAGGCTCTAGACGCAAATATTGGTGTGAGAGCTAATTCAATCAAGGAAACACTGCATGTTGGTGAAGGGCATATTGAAGAAGGATCAGCCGAGTGGTTCTTGTGGGAGAACAACTCCATTTGGCTCACTAACTTCACACACCATCAGGCTTCCAAGCAGCTCTCAAGGAAACTCAGTTTTCACACTCTATGCTTAGTGCCCTTTGTATGGCTAGGACTGAAATGAACCTGGTAGAGCATCCCACACAAACGAATGCTCCACATGCGGGTTTCACATGCCACCAACTCCACATTCACAGGCAACTTCAGTGCCACAGCCGTTTTCAGATAGCCCTCAATGCAAAGGCTCTAGACACAAATATTGGTGTAAGAGCTAATTCAATCAAGGAAACACTGCATGTTGGTGAAGGGCATACTGAAGAACGATAAGCCGAGTGGTTCTTGTGGGAGAACAACTCCATTTGGCTCACTAACTTCACACACCATCAGGCTTCCAAGCAGCTCTCAAGGAAACTCAGTTTTCACACTCTATGTTTAGTGCCCTTTGAATGCATTATCTAGGAATGAACCTGGTAGAGCATCCCACACAAACGAATGCTCCACATGCGGGTTTCACATGCCACCAACTCCACATTCACAGGCAACTTCAGCGCCACAGCCGTTTTCAGATAGCCCTCAATGCAAAGGCTCTAGACGCAAATATTGGTGTGAGAGCTAATTCAATCAAGGAAACACTGCATGTTGGTGAAGGGCATATTGAAGAAGGATCAGCCGAGTGGTTCTTGTGGGAGAACAACTCCATTTGGCTCACTAACTTCACACACCATCAGGCTTCCAAGCAGCTCTCAAGGAGACTCAGTTTTCACACTCTATGCTTAGTGCCCTTTGAGTGCATTATCTAGGAATGAACCTGGTAGAGCATCCCACACAAACGAATGCTCCACATGCGGGTTTCACATGCCACCAACTCCACATTCACAGGCAACTTCAGCGCCACAGCCGTTTTCAGATAGCCCTCAATGCAAAGGCTCTAGACGCAAATATTGGTGTGAGAGCTAATTCAATCAAGGAAACACTGCATGTTGGTGAAGGGCATATTGAAGAAGGATCAGCCGAGTGGTTCTTGTGGGAGAACAACTCCATTTGGCTCACTAACTTCACACACCATCAGGCTTCCAAGCAGCTCTCAAGGAAACTCAGTTTTCACACTCTATGCTTAGTGCCCTTTGTATGGCTGGGACTGAAATGAACCTGGTAGAGCATCCGACACAAACGAATGCTCCACATGCGGGTTTCACATGCCACCAACTCCACATTCACAGGCAACTTCAGCGCCACAGCCGTTTTCAGATAGCCCTCAATGCAAAGGCTCTAGACGCAAATATTGGTGTGAGAGCTAATTCAATCAAGGAAACACTGCATGTTGGTGAAGGGCATATTGAAGAAGGATCAGCCGAGTGGTTCTTGTGGGAGAACAACTCCATTTGGCTCACTAACTTCACACACCATCAGGCTTCCAAGAGGCTCTCAAGGAGACTCAGTTTTCACACTCTATGCTTAGTGCCCTTTGAGTGCATTATCTAGGAATGAACCTGGTAGAGCATCCCACACAAACGAATGCTCCACATGCGGGTTTCACATGCCACCAACTCCACATTCACAGGCAACTTCAGCGCCACAGCCGTTTTCAGATAGCCCTCAATGCAAAGGCTCTAGACGCAAATATTGGTGTGAGAGCTAATTCAATCAAGGAAACACTGCATGTTGGTGAAGGGCATATTGAAGCAGGATCAGCCGAGTGGTTCTTGTGGGAGAACAACTCCATTTGGCTCACTAACTTCACACACCATCAGGCTTCCAAGCAGCTCTCAAGGAAACTCAGTTTTCACACTCTATGCTTAGTGCCCTTTGTATGGCTAGGACTGAAATGAACCTGGTAGAGCATCCCACACAAACGAATGCTCCACATGCGGGTTTCACATGCCACCAACTCCACATTCACAGGCAACTTCAGCGCCACAGCCGTTTTCAGATAGCCCTCAATGCAAAGGCTCTAGACGCAAATATTGGTGTGAGAGCTAATTCAATCAAGGAAACACTGCATGTTGGTGAAGGGCATATTGAAGAACGATAAGCCGAGTGGTTCTTGTGGGAGAACAACTCCATTTGGCTCACTAACTTCACACACCATCAGGCTTCCAAGCAGCTCTCAAGGAAACTCAGTTTTCACACTCTATGTTTAGTGCCCTTTGAATGCATTATCTAGGAATGAACCTGGTAGAGCATCCCACACAAACGAATGCTCCACATGCGGGTTTCACATGCCACCAACTCCACATTCACAGGCAACTTCAGCGCCACAGCCGTTTTCAGATAGCCCTCAATGCAAAGGCTCTAGACGCAAATATTGGTGTGAGAGCTAATTCAATCAAGGAAACACTGCATGTTGGTGAAGGGCATATTGAAGAAGGATCAGCCGAGTGGTTCTTGTGGGAGAACAACTCCATTTGGCTCACTAACTTCACACACCATCAGGCTTCCAAGCAGCTCTCAAGGAAACTCAGTTTTCACACTCTATGCTTAGTGCCCTTTGAGTGCATTATCTAGGAATGAACCTGGTAGAGCATCCCACACAAACGAATGCTCCACATGCGGGTTTCACATGCCACCAACTCCACATTCACAGGCAACTTCAGTGCCACAGCCGTTTTCAGATAGCCCTCAATGCAAAGGCTCTAGACGCAAATATTGGTGTGAGAGCTAATTCAATCAAGGAAACACTGCATGTTGGTGAAGGGCATATTGAAGAAGGATCAGCCGAGTGGTTCTTGTGGGAGAACAACTCCATTTGGCTCACTAACTTCACACACCATCAGGCTTCCAAGCAGCTCTCAAGGAAACTCAGTTTTCACACTCTATGCTTAGTGCCCTTTGAGTGCATTATCTAGGAATGAACCTGGTAGAGCATCCCACACAAACGAATGCTCCACATGCGGGTTTCACATGCCACCAACTCCACATTCACAGGCAACTTCAGCGCCACAGCCGTTTTCAGATAGCCCTCAATGCAAAGGCTCTAGACGCAAATATTGGTGTGAGAGCTAATTCAATCAAGGAAACACTGCATGTTGGTGAAGGGCATATTGAAGAAGGATCAGCCGAGTGGTTCTTGTGGGAGAACAACTCCATTTGGCTCACTAACTTCACACACCATCAGGCTTCCAAGCAGCTCTCAAGGAAACTCAGTTTTCACACTCTATGCTTAGTGCCCTTTGTATGGCTAGGACTGAAATGAACCTGGTAGAGCATCCCACACAAACGAATGCTCCACATGCGGGTTTCACATGCCACCAACTCCACATTCACAGGCAACTTCAGTGCCACAGCCGTTTTCAGATAGCCCTCAATGCAAAGGCTCTAGACGCAAATATTGGTGTGAGAGCTAATTCAATCAAGGAAACACTGCATGTTGGTGAAGGGCATACTGAAGAACGATAAGCCGAGTGGTTCTTGTGGGAGAACAACTCCATTTGGCTCACTAACTTCACACACCATCAGGCTTCCAAGCAGCTCTCAAGGAAACTCAGTTTTCACACTCTATGTTTAGTGCCCTTTGAATGCATTATCTAGGAATGAACCTGGTAGAGCATCCCACACAAACGAATGCTCCACATGCGGGTTTCACATGCCACCAACTCCACATTCACAGGCAACTTCAGCGCCACAGCCGTTTTCAGATAGCCCTCAATGCAAAGGCTCTAGACGCAAATATTGGTGTGAGAGCTAATTCAATCAAGGAAACACTGCATGTTGGTGAAGGGCATATTGAAGAAGGATCAGCCGAGTGGTTCTTGTGGGAGAACAACTCCATTTGGCTCACTAACTTCACACACCATCAGGCTTCCAAGCAGCTCTCAAGGAGACTCAGTTTTCACACTCTATGCTTAGTGCCCTTTGAGTGCATTATCTAGGAATGAACCTGGTAGAGCATCCCACACAAACGAATGCTCCACATGCGGGTTTCACATGCCACCAACTCCACATTCACAGGCAACTTCAGCGCCACAGCCGTTTTCAGATAGCCCTCAATGCAAAGGCTCTAGACGCAAATATTGGTGTGAGAGCTAATTCAATCAAGGAAACACTGCATGTTGGTGAAGGGCATATTGAAGAAGGATCAGCCGAGTGGTTCTTGTGGGAGAACAACTCCATTTGGCTCACTAACTTCACACACCATCAGGCTTCCAAGCAGCTCTCAAGGAAACTCAGTTTTCACACTCTATGCTTAGTGCCCTTTGTATGGCTGGGACTGAAATGAACCTGGTAGAGCATCCGACACAAACGAATGCTCCACATGCGGGTTTCACATGCCACCAACTCCACATTCACAGGCAACTTCAGCGCCACAGCCGTTTTCAGATAGCCCTCAATGCAAAGGCTCTAGACGCAAATATTGGTGTGAGAGCTAATTCAATCAAGGAAACACTGCATGTTGGTGAAGGGCATATTGAAGAAGGATCAGCCGAGTGGTTCTTGTGGGAGAACAACTCCATTTGGCTCACTAACTTCACACACCATCAGGCTTCCAAGAGGCTCTCAAGGAGACTCAGTTTTCACACTCTATGCTTAGTGCCCTTTGAGTGCATTATCTAGGAATGAACCTGGTAGAGCATCCCACACAAACGAATGCTCCACATGCGGGTTTCACATGCCACCAACTCCACATTCACAGGCAACTTCAGCGCCACAGCCGTTTTCAGATAGCCCTCAATGCAAAGGCTCTAGACGCAAATATTGGTGTGAGAGCTAATTCAATCAAGGAAACACTGCATGTTGGTGAAGGGCATATTGAAGCAGGATCAGCCGAGTGGTTCTTGTGGGAGAACAACTCCATTTGGCTCACTAACTTCACACACCATCAGGCTTCCAAGCAGCTCTCAAGGAAACTCAGTTTTCACACTCTATGCTTAGTGCCCTTTGTATGGCTAGGACTGAAATGAACCTGGTAGAGCATCCCACACAAACGAATGCTCCACATGCGGGTTTCACATGCCACCAACTCCACATTCACAGGCAACTTCAGCGCCACAGCCGTTTTCAGATAGCCCTCAATGCAAAGGCTCTAGACGCAAATATTGGTGTGAGAGCTAATTCAATCAAGGAAACACTGCATGTTGGTGAAGGGCATATTGAAGAACGATAAGCCGAGTGGTTCTTGTGGGAGAACAACTCCATTTGGCTCACTAACTTCACACACCATCAGGCTTCCAAGCAGCTCTCAAGGAAACTCAGTTTTCACACTCTATGTTTAGTGCCCTTTGAATGCATTATCTAGGAATGAACCTGGTAGAGCATCCCACACAAACGAATGCTCCACATGCGGGTTTCACATGCCACCAACTCCACATTCACAGGCAACTTCAGCGCCACAGCCGTTTTCAGATAGCCCTCAATGCAAAGGCTCTAGACGCAAATATTGGTGTGAGAGCTAATTCAATCAAGGAAACACTGCATGTTGGTGAAGGGCATATTGAAGAAGGATCAGCCGAGTGGTTCTTGTGGGAGAACAACTCCATTTGGCTCACTAACTTCACACACCATCAGGCTTCCAAGCAGCTCTCAAGGAAACTCAGTTTTCACACTCTATGCTTAGTGCCCTTTGAGTGCATTATCTAGGAATGAACCTGGTAGAGCATCCCACACAAACGAATGCTCCACATGCGGGTTTCACATGCCACCAACTCCACATTCACAGGCAACTTCAGTGCCACAGCCGTTTTCAGATAGCCCTCAATGCAAAGGCTCTAGACGCAAATATTGGTGTGAGAGCTAATTCAATCAAGGAAACACTGCATGTTGGTGAAGGGCATATTGAAGCAGGATCAGCCGAGTGGTTCTTGTGGGAGAACAACTCCATTTGGCTCACTAACTTCACACACCATCAGGCTTCCAAGCAGCTCTCAAGGAAACTCAGTTTTCACACTCTATGCTTAGTGCCCTTTGAGTGCATTATCTAGGAATGAACCTGGTAGAGCATCCCACACAAACGAATGCTCCACATGCGGGTTTCACATGCCACCAACTCCACATTCACAGGCAACTTCAGCGCCACAGCCGTTTTCAGATAGCCCTCAATGCAAAGGCTCTAGACGCAAATATTGGTGTGAGAGCTAATTCAATCAAGGAAACACTGCATGTTGGTGAAGGGCATATTGAAGAAGGATCAGCCGAGTGGTTCTTGTGGGAGAACAACTCCATTTGGCTCACTAACTTCACACACCATCAGGCTTCCAAGCAGCTCTCAAGGAAACTCAGTTTTCACACTCTATGCTTAGTGCCCTTTGTATGGCTAGGACTGAAATGAACCTGGTAGAGCATCCCACACAAACGAATGCTCCACATGCGGGTTTCACATGCCACCAACTCCACATTCACAGGCAACTTCAGTGCCACAGCCGTTTTCAGATAGCCCTCAATGCAAAGGCTCTAGACGCAAATATTGGTGTGAGAGCTAATTCAATCAAGGAAACACTGCATGTTGGTGAAGGGCATACTGAAGAACGATAAGCCGAGTGGTTCTTGTGGGAGAACAACTCCATTTGGCTCACTAACTTCACACACCATCAGGCTTCCAAGCAGCTCTCAAGGAAACTCAGTTTTCACACTCTATGTTTAGTGCCCTTTGAATGCATTATCTAGGAATGAACCTGGTAGAGCATCCCACACAAACGAATGCTCCACATGCGGGTTTCACATGCCACCAACTCCACATTCACAGGCAACTTCAGCGCCACAGCCGTTTTCAGATAGCCCTCAATGCAAAGGCTCTAGACGCAAATATTGGTGTGAGAGCTAATTCAATCAAGGAAACACTGCATGTTGGTGAAGGGCATATTGAAGAAGGATCAGCCGAGTGGTTCTTGTGGGAGAACAACTCCATTTGGCTCACTAACTTCACACACCATCAGGCTTCCAAGCAGCTTTCAAGGAGACTCAGTTTTCACACTCTATGCTTAGTGCCCTTTGAGTGCATTATCTAGGAATGAACCTGGTAGAGCATCCCACACAAACGAATGCTCCACATGCGGGTTTCACATGCCACCAACTCCACATTCACAGGCAACTTCAGCGCCACAGCCGTTTTCAGATAGCCCTCAATGCAAAGGCTCTAGACGCAAATATTGGTGTGAGAGCTAATTCAATCAAGGAAACACTGCATGTTGGTGAAGGGCATATTGAAGAAGGATCAGCCGAGTGGTTCTTGTGGGAGAACAACTCCATTTGGCTCACTAACTTCACACACCATCAGGCTTCCAAGCAGCTCTCAAGGAAACTCAGTTTTCACACTCTATGCTTAGTGCCCTTTGTATGGCTGGGACTGAAATGAACCTGGTAGAGCATCCGACACAAACGAATGCTCCACATGCGGGTTTCACATGCCACCAACTCCACATTCACAGGCAACTTCAGCGCCACAGCCGTTTTCAGATAGCCCTCAATGCAAAGGCTCTAGACGCAAATATTGGTGTGAGAGCTAATTCAATCAAGGAAACACTGCATGTTGGTGAAGGGCATATTGAAGAAGGATCAGCCGAGTGGTTCTTGTGGGAGAACAACTCCATTTGGCTCACTAACTTCACACACCATCAGGCTTCCAAGCAGCTCTCAAGGAAACTCAGTTTTCACACTCTATGCTTAGTGCCCTTTGTATGGCTAGGACTGAAATGAACCTGGTAGAGCATCCCACACAAACGAATGCTCCACATGCGGGTTTCACATGCCACCAACTCCACATTCACAGGCAACTTCAGTGCCACAGCCGTTTTCAGATAGCCCTCAATGCAAAGGCTCTAGACGCAAATATTGGTGTGAGAGCTAATTCAATCAAGGAAACACTGCATGTTGGTGAAGGGCATATTGAAGAAGGATCAGCCGAGTGGTTCTTGTGGGAGAACAACTGCATTTGGCTCACTAACTTCACACACCATCAGGCTTCCAAGCAGCTCTCAAGGAAACTCAGTTTTCACACTCTATGCTTAGTGCCCTTTGTATGGCTAGGACTGAAATGAACCTGGTAGAGCATCCCACACAAACGAATGCTCCACATGCGGGTTTCACATGCCACCAACTCCACATTCACAGGCAACTTCAGCGCCACAGCCGTTTTCAGATAGCCCTCAATGCAAAGGCTCTAGACGCAAATATTGGTGTGAGAGCTAATTCAATCAAGGAAACACTGCATGTTGGTGAAGGGCATATTGAAGAAGGATCAGCCGAGTGGTTCTTGTGGGAGAACAACTCCATTTGGCTCACTAACTTCACACACCATCAGGCTTCCAAGCAGCTCTCAAGGAAACTCAGTTTTCACACTCTATGCTTAGTGCCCTTTGTATGGCTAGGACTGAAATGAACCTGGTAGAGCATCCCACACAAACGAATGCTCCACATGCGGGTTTCACATGCCACCAACTCCACATTCACAGGCAACTTCAGCGCCACAGCCGTTTTCAGATAGCCCTCAATGCAAAGGCTCTAGACGCAAATATTGGTGTGAGAGCTAATTCAATCAAGGAAACACTGCATGTTGGTGAAGGGCATATTGAAGAAGGATCAGCCGAGAGGTTCTTGTGGGAGAACAACTCCATTTGGCTCACTAACTTCACACACCATCAGGCTTCCAAGCAGCTCTCAAGGAAACTCAGTTTTCACACTCTATGCTTAGTGCCCTTTGAGTGCATTATCTAGGAATGAACCTGGTAGAGCATCCCACACAAACGAATGCTCCACATGCGGGTTTCACATGCCAACAACTCCACATTCACAGGCAACTTCAGCGCCACAGCCGTTTTCAGATAGCCCTCAATGCAAAGGCTCTAGACGCAAATATTGGTGTGAGAGCTAATTCAATCAAGGAAACACTGCATGTTGGTGAAGGGCATATTGAAGAAGGATCAGCCGAGTGGTTCTTGTGGGAGAACAACTCCATTTGGCTCACTAACTTCACACACCATCAGGCTTCCAAGCAGCTCTCAAGGAAACTCAGTTTTCACACTCTATGCTTAGTGCCCTTTGTATGGCTAGGACTGAAATGAACCTGGTAGAGCATCCCACACAAACGAATGCTCCACATGCGGGTTTCACATGCCACCAACTCCACATTCACAGGCAACTTCAGTGCCACAGCCGTTTTCAGATAGCCCTCAATGCAAAGGCTCTAGACGCAAATATTGGTGTGAGAGCTAATTCAATCAAGGAAACACTGCATGTTGGTGAAGGGCATATTGAAGAAGGATCAGCCGAGTGGTTCTTGTGGGAGAACAACTCCATTTGGATCACTAACTTCACACACCATCAGGCTTCCAAGCAGCTCTCAAGGAAACTCAGTTTTCACACTCTATGTTTAGTGCCCTTTGAATGCATTATCTAGGAATGAACCTGGTAGAGCATCCCACACAAACGAATGCTCCACATGCGGGTTTCACATGCCACCAACTCCACATTCACAGGCAACTTCAGCGCCACAGCCGTTTTCAGATAGCCCTCAATGCAAAGGCTCTAGACGCAAATATTGGTGTGAGAGCTAATTCAATCAAGGAAACACTGCATGTTGGTGAAGGGCATATTGAAGAAGGATCAGCCGAGTGGTTCTTGTGGGAGAACAACTCCATTTGGCTCACTAACTTCACATACCATCAGGCTTCCAAGCAGCTCTCAAGGAAACTCAGTTTTCACACTCTATGCTTAGTGCCCTTTGAGTGCATTATCTAGGAATGAACCTGGTAGAGCATCCCACACAAACGAATGCTCCACATGCGGGTTTCACATGCCACCAACTCCACATTCACAGGCAACTTCAGCGCCACAGCCGTTTTCAGATAGCCCTCAATGCAAGGCTCTAGACGCAAATATTGGTGTGAGAGCTAATTCAATCAAGGAAACACTGCATGTTGGTGAAGGGCATATTGAAGAAGGATCAGCCGAGTGGTTCTTGTGGGAGAACAACTCCATTTGGCTCACTAACTTCACACACCATCAGGCTTCCAAGCAGCTCTCAAGGAAACTCAGTTTTCACACTCTATGCTTAGTGCCCTTTGAGTGCATTATCTAGGAATGAACCTGGTAGAGCATCCCACACAAACGAATGCTCCACATGCGGGTTTCACATGCCACCAACTCCACATTCACAGGCAACTTCAGCGCCACAGCCGTTTTCAGATAGCCCTCAATGCAAAGGCTCTAGACGCAAATATTGGTGTGAGAGCTAATTCAATCAAGGAAACACTGCATGTTGGTGAAGGGCATATTGAAGAAGGATCAGCCGAGTGGTTCTTGTGGGAGAACAACTCCATTTGGCTCACTAACTTCACACACCATCAGGCTTCCAAGCAGCTCTCAAGGAAACTCAGCTTTCACACTCTATGTTAGTGCCCTTTGAGTGCATTATCTAGCAATGAACCTGGTAGAGCATCCCACACAAACGAATGCTCCACATGCGGGTTTCACATGCCACCAACTCCACATTCACAGGCAACTTCAGCGCCACAGCCGTTTTCAGATAGCCCTCAATGCAAAGGCTCTAGACGCAAATATTGGTGTGAGAGCTAATTCAATCAAGGAAACACTGCATGTTGGTGAAGGGCATATTGAAGAAGGATCAGCCGAGTGGTTCTTGTGGGAGAACAACTCCATTTGGCTCACTAACTTCACACACCATCAGGCTTCCAAGCAGCTCTCAAGGAAACTCAGTTTTCACACTCTATGCTTAGTGCCCTTTGTATGGCTAGGACTGAAATGAACCTGGTAGAGCATCCCACACAAACGAATGCTCCACATGCGGGTTTCACATGCCACCAACTCCACATTCACAGGCAACTTCAGTGCCACAGCCGTTTTCAGATAGCCCTCAATGCAAAGGCTCTAGACACAAATATTGGTGTGAGAGCTAATTCAATCAAGGAAACACTGCATGTTGGTGAAGGGCATACTGAAGAACGATAAGCCGAGTGGTTCTTGTGGGAGAACAACTCCATTTGGCTCACTAACTTCACACACCATCAGGCTTCCAAGCAGCTCTCAAGGAAACTTCAGTTTTCACACTCTATGTTTAGTGCCCTTTGAATGCATTATCTAGGAATGAACCTGTAGAGCATCCCACACAAACGAATGCTCCACATGCGGGTTTCACATGCCACCAACTCCACATTCACAGGCAACTTCAGCGCCACAGCCGTTTTCAGATAGCCCTCAATGCAAAGGCTCTAGACGCAAATATTGGTGTGAGAGCTAATTCAATCAAGGAAACACTGCATGTTGGTGAAGGGCATATTGAAGAAGGATCAGCCGAGTGGTTCTTGTGGGAGAACAACTCCATTTGGCTCACTAACTTCACACACCATCAGGCTTCCAAGCAGCTCTCAAGGAGACTCAGTTTTCACACTCTATGCTTAGTGCCCTTTGAGTGCATTATCTAGGAATGAACCTGGTAGAGCATCCCACACAAACGAATGCTCCACATGCGGGTTTCACATGCCACCAACTCCACATTGACAGGCAACTTCAGCGCCACAGCCGTTTTCAGATAGCCCTCAATGCAAAGGCTCTAGACGCAAATATTGGTGTGAGAGCTAATTCAATCAAGGAAACACTGCATGTTGGTGAAGGGCATATTGAAGAAGGATCAGCCGAGTGGTTCTTGTGGGAGAACAACTCCATTTGGCTCACTAACTTCACACACCATCAGGCTTCCAAGCAGCTCTCAAGGAAACTCAGTTTTCACACTCTATGCTTAGTGCCCTTTGTATGGCTAGGACTGAAATGAACCTGGTAGAGCATCCCACACAAACGAATGCTCCACATGCGGGTTTCACATGCCACCAACTCCACATTCACAGGCAACTTCAGTGCCACAGCCGTTTTCAGATAGCCCTCAATGCAAAGGCTCTAGACGCAAATATTGGTGTGAGAGCTAATTCAATCAAGGAAACACTGCATGTTGGTGAAGGGCATATTGAAGAACGATAAGCCGAGTGGTTCTTGTGGGAGAACAACTCCATTTGGCTCACTAACTTCACACACCATCAGGATTCCAAGCAGCTCTCAAGGAAACTCAGTTTTCACACTCTATGTTTAGTGCCCTTTGAATGCATTATCTAGGAATGAACCTGGTAGAGCATCCCACACAAACGAAGGCTCCACATGCGGGTTTCACATGCCACCAACTCCACATTCACAGGCAACTTCAGCGCCACAGCCGTTTTCAGATAGCCCTCAATGCAAAGAAAGGCTCTAGACGCAAATATTGGTGTGAGAGCTAATTCAATCAAGGAAACACTGCATGTTGGTGAAGGGCATATTGAAGAAGGATCAGCCGAGTGGTTCTTGTGGAGAACAACTCCATTTGGCTCACTAAGTTCACACACCATCAGGCTTCCAAGCAGCTCTCAAGGAAACTCAGTTTTCACACTCTATGCTTAGTGCCCTTTGAGTGCATTATCTAGGAATGAACCTGGTAGAGCATCCCACACAAACGAATGCTCCACATGCGGGTTTCACATGCCACCAACTCCACATTGACAGGCAACTTCAGCGCCACAGCCGTTTTCAGATAGCCCTCAATGCAAAGGCTCTAGACGCAAATATTGGTGTGAGAGCTAATTCAATCAAGGAAACACTGCATGTTGCTGAAGGGCATATTGAAGAAGGATCAGCCGAGTGGTTCTTGTGGGAGAACAACTCCATTTGGCTCACTAACTTCACACACCATCAGGCTTCCAAGCAGCTCTCAAGGAAACTCAGTTTTCACACTCTATGCTTAGTGCCCTTTGAGTGCATTATCTAGGAATGAACCTGGTAGAGCATCCCACACAAACGAATGCTCCACATGCGGGTTTCACATGCCACCAACTCCACATTCACAGGCAACTTCAGCGCCACAGCCGTTTTCAGATAGCCCTCAATGCAAAGGCTCTAGACGCAAATATTGGTGTGAGAGCTAATTCAATCAAGGAAACACTGCATGTTGGTGAAGGGCATATTGAAGAAGGATCAGCCGAGTGGTTCTTGTGGGAGAACAACTCCATTGGCTCACTAACTTCACACACCATCAGGCTTCCAAGCAGCTCTCAAGGAAACTCAGTTTTCACACTCTATGCTTAGTGCCCTTTGAGTGCATTATCTAGGAATGAGACTGGTAGAGCATCCCACACAAACGAATGCTCCACATGCGGGTTTCACATGCCACCAACTCCACATTCACAGGCAACTTCAGCGCCACAGCCGTTTTCAGATAGCCCTCAATGCAAAGGCTCTAGACGCAAATATTGGTGTGAGAGCTAATTCAATCAAGGAAACACTGCATGTTGGTGAAGGGCATATTGAAGAAGGATCAGCCGAGTGGTTCTTGTGGGAGAACAACTCCATTTGGCTCACTAACTTCACACACTATCAGGCTTCCAAGCAGTTCTCAAGGAAACTCAGTTTTCACACTCTATGCTTAGTGCCCTTTGTATGGCTAGGACTGAAATGAACCTGGTAGAGCATCCCACACAAACGAATGCTCCACATGCGGGTTTCACATGCCACCAACTCCACATTCACAGGCAACTTCAGCGCCACTGCCGTTTTCAGATAGCCCTCAATGCAAAGGCTCTAGACGCAAATATTGGTGTGAGAGCTAATTCAATCAAGGAAACACTGCATGTTGGTGATGGGCATATTGAAGAAGGATCAGTCGAGTGGTTCTTGTGGGAGAACAACTCCATTTGGCTCACTAACTTCACACACCATCAGGCTTCCAATCAGCTCTCAAGGAAACTCAGTTTTCACACTCTATGCTTAGTGCCCTTTGAGTGCATTATCTAGGAATGAACCTGGTAGAGCATCCACACAAACGAATGCTCCACATGCGGGTTTCACATGCCACCAACTCCACATTCACAGGCAACTTCAGCGCCACAGCCGTTTTCAGATAGCCCTCAATGCAAAGGCTCTAGACGCAAATATTGGTGTGAGAGCTAATTCAATCAAGGAAACACTGCATGTTGTGAAGGGCATATTGAAGAAGGATCAGCCGAGTGGTTCTTGTGGGAGAACAACTCCATTTGGCTCACTAACTTCACACACCATCAGGCTTCCAAGCAGCTCTCAAGGAAACTCAGTTTTCACACTCTATGCTTAGTGCCCTTTGAGTGCATTATCTAGGAATGAGCCTGGTAGAGCATCCCACACAAACGAATGCTCCACATGCGGGTTTCACATGCCACCAACTCCACATTCACAGGCAACTTCAGCGCCACAGCCGTTTTCAGATAGCCCTCAATGCAAAGGCTCTAGACGCAAATATTGGTGTGAGAGCTAATTCAATCAAGGAAACACTGCATGTTGCTGAAGGGCATATTGAAGAAGGATCAGCCGAGTGGTTCTTGTGGGAGAACAACTCCATTTGGCTCACTAACTTCACACACCATCAGGCTTCCAAGCAGCTCTCAAGGAAACTCAGTTTTCACACTCTATGCTTAGTGCCCTTTGAGTGCATTATCTAGGAATGAGCCTGGTAGAGCATCCCACACAAACGAATGCTCCACATGCGGGTTTCACATGCCACCAACTCCACATTCACAGGCAACTTCAGCGCCACAGCCGTTTTCAGATAGCCCTCAATGCAAAGGCTCTAGACGCAAATATTGGTGTGAGAGCTAATTCAATCAAGGAAACACTGCATGTTGGTGAAGGGCATATTGAAGAAGGATCAGCCGAGTGGTTCTTGTGGGAGAACAACTCCATTTGGCTCACTAACTTCACACACCATCAGGCTTCCAAGCAGCTCTCAAGGAAACTCAGTTTTCACACTCTATGCTTAGTGCCCTTTGTATGGCTAGGACTGAAATGAACCTGGTAGAGCATCCCACACAAACGAATGCTCCACATGCGGGTTTCACATGCCACCAACTCCACATTCACAGACAACTTCAGCGCCACAACCGTTTTCAGATAGCCCTCAATGCAAAGGCTCTAGACGCAAATATTGGTGTGAGAGCTAATTCAATCAAGGAAACACTGCATGTTGGTGAAGGGCATATTGAAGAAGGATCAGCCGAGTGGTTCTTGTGGGAGAACAACTCCATTTGGCTCACTAACTTCACACACCATCAGGCTTCCAAGCAGCTCTCAAGGAAACTCAGTTTTCACACTCTATGTTTAGTACCCTTTGAGTGCATTATCTAGGAATGAACCTGGTAGAGCATCCCACACAAACGAATGCTCCACATGCGGGTTTCACATGCCACCAACTCCACAATCACAGGCAACTTCAGTGCCACAGCCGTTTTCAGATAGCCCTCAATGCAAAGGCTCTAGACGCAAATATTGGTGTGAGAGCTAATTCAATCAAGGAAACACTGCATGTTGGTGAAGGGCATATTGAAGAAGGATCAGCTGAGTGGTTCTTGTGGGAGAACAACTCCATTTGGCTCACTAACTTCACACACCATCAGGCTTCCAAGCAGCTCTCAAGGAAACTCAGTTTTCACACTCTATGTTTAGTGCCCTTTGAATGCATTATCTAGGAATGAACCTGGTAGATCATCCCACACAAACGAATGTTCCACATGCGGGTTTCACATGCCACCAACTCCACATTCACAGGCAACTTCAGCGCCACAGCCGTTTTCAGATAGCCCTCAATGCAAAGGCTCTAAACGCAAATATTGGTGTGAGAGCTAATTCAATCAAGGAAACACTGCATGTTGGTGAAGGGCATATTGAAGAAGGATCAGCCGAGTGGTTCTTGTGGGAGAACAACTCCATTTGGCTCACTAACTTCACACACCATCAGGCTTCCAAGCAGCTCTCAAGGAAACTCAGTTTTCACACTCTATGCTTAGTGCCCTTTGTATGGCTAGGACTGAAATGAACCTGGTAGAGCATCCCACACAAACGAATGCTCCACATGCGGGTTTCACATGCCACCAACTCCACATTCACAGACAACTTCAGCGCCACAACCGTTTTCAGATAGCCCTCAATGCAAAGGCTCTAGACGCAAATATTGGTGTGAGAGCTAATTCAATCAAGGAAACACTGCATGTTGGTGAAGGGCATATTGAAGAAGGATCAGCCGAGTGGTTCTTGTGGGAGAACAACTCCATTTGGCTCACTAACTTCACACACCATCAGGCTTCCAAGCAGCTCTCAAGGAAACTCAGTTTTCACACTCTATGTTTAGTGCCCTTTGAGTGCATTATCTAGGAATGAACCTGGTAGAGCATCCCACACAAACGAATGCTCCACATGCGGGTTTCACATGCCACCAACTCCACAATCACAGGCAACTTCAGTGCCACAGCCGTTTTCAGATAGCCCTCAATGCAAAGGCTCTAGACGCAAATATTGGTGTGAGAGCTAATTCAATCAAGGAAACACTGCATGTTGGTGAAGGGCATATTGAAGAAGGATCAGCCGAGTGGTTGTTGTGGGAGAACAACTCCATTTGGCTCACTAACTTCACACACCATCAGGCTTCCAAGCAGCTCTCAAGGAAACTCAGTTTTCACACTCTATGCTTAGTGCCCTTTGAGTGCATTATCTAGGAATGAACCTGGTAGAGCATCCCACACAAACGAATGCTCCACATGCGGGTTTCACATGCCACCAACTCCACATTCACAGGCAACTTCAGCGCCACAGCCGTTTTCAGATAGCCCTCAATGCAAAGGCTCTAGACGCAAATATTGGTGTGAGAGCTAATTCAATCAAGGAAACACTGCATGTTGGTGAAGGGCATATTGAAGAAGGATCAGCCGAGTGGTTCTTGTGGGAGAACAACTCCATTTGGCTCACTAACTTCACACACCATCAGGCTTCCAAGCAGCTCTCAAGGAAACTCACTTTTCACACTCTATGCTTAGTGCCCTTTGAGTGCATTATCTAGGAATCAACCTGGTAGAGCATCCCACACAAAGAATGCTCCACTATGCGGGTTTCACATGCCACAAACTCCACATTCACAGGCAACTTCAGCGCCACAGCCGTTTTCAGATAGCCCTCAATGCAAAGGCTCTAGACGCAAATATTGGTGTGAGAGCTAATTCAATCAAGGAAACACTGCATGTTGGTGAAGGGCATATTGAAGAAGGATCAGCCGAGTGGTTCTTGTGGGAGAACAACTCCATTTGGCTCACTAACTTCACACACAATCAGGCTTCCAAGCAGCTCTCAAGTAAAACTCACTTTTCACACTCTATGTTTAGTGCCCTTTGAATGCATTATCTAGGAATCAACCTGGTAGAGCATCCCACACAA
>NW_026697231.1:0-66919 GCF_030435755.1 Ochotona princeps | reverse complement strand
TCAGCCGAGCGGTTCTTGTGGGAGAACAACTCCATTTGGCTCAGTAACTTCACACACCATCAGGCTTCCAAGCAGCTCTCAAGGAAACTCAGTTTTCACACTCTATGCTTAGTGCCCTTTGAGTGCATTATCTAGGAATGAACCTGGTAGAGCATCCCACACAAACAAATGCTCCACATGTTGGTTTCACATGCCACCAACTCCACATTCACAGGCAACTTCAGCGCCACAGCCATTTTCAGATAGCCCTCAATGCAAAGGCTCTAGACGCAAATATTGGTGTGAGAGATAATTCAATCAAGGAAACACTGCATGTTGGAGAAGGGCATATTGAAGAAGGATCAGCCGAGCGGTTCTTGTGGGAGAACAACTCCATTTGGCTCACTAACTTCACACACCATCAGGCTTCAAAGCAGCTCTCAAGGAAACTCAGTTTTCACACTCTATGCTTAGTGCCCTTTGAGTGCATTATCTAGGAATGAACCTGGTAGAGCATCCCACACAAATGAATGCTCCACATTAAGGGTTTCACATGCCACCAACTCCACATTCACAGGCAACTTCAGCGCCACAGCCGTTTTCAGATAGCCCTCAATGCAAAGGATCTAGACGCAAATATTCGTTGAGAGCTAATTCAATCAAGGAAACACTGCATGTTGGTGAAGGGCATATTGAAGAAGGACCAGCCGAGTGGTTCTTGTGGGAGAACAACTCCATTTGGCTCAGTAACTTCACACACCATCAGGCTTCCAAGCAGCTCTCAAGGAAACTCAGTTTTCACACTCTATGCTTAGTGCCCTTTGAGTGCATTATCTAGGAATGAACCTGGTAGAGCATCCCACACAAACGAATGCTCCACATGCGGGTTTCACATGCCACCAACTCCACATTCACAGGCAACTTCAGCGCCACAGCCGTTTTCAGATAGCTCTCAATGCAAAGGCTCTAGACTCAAATATTGGTGTGAGAGCTAATTCAATCAAGGAAACACTGCATGTTGGTGAAGGGCATATTGAAGAAGGATCAGCCGAGTGGTTCTTGTGGGTGAACAACTCCATTTGGCTCACTAACTTCACACACCATCAGGCTTCCAAGCAGCTCTCAAGGAAACTCAGTTTTCACACTCTATGCTTAGTGCCCTTTGAGTGCATTATCTAGGAATGAACCTGGTAGAGCATCCCACACAAACGAATGCTCCACATGCGGGTTTCACATGCCACCAACTCCACATTCACAGGCAACTTCAGCGCCACAGCCGTTTTCAGATAGCCCTCAATGCAAAGGCTCTAGACGCAAATATTGGTGTGAGAGCTAATTCAATCAAGGAAACACTGCATGTTGGTGAAGGGCATATTGAAGAAGGATCAGCCGAGTGGTTCTTGTGGGAGAACAACTCCATTTGGCTCACTAACTTCACACACCATCAGGCTTCCAAGCAGCTCTCAAGGAAACTCAGTTTTCACACTCTATGCTTAGTGCACTTTGAGTGCATTATCTAGGAATGAACCTGGTAGAGCATCCCACACAAATGAATGCTCCACATTAAGGGTTTCACATGCCACCAACTCCACATTCACAGGCAACTTCAGCGCCACAGCCGTTTTCAGATAGCCCTCAATGCAAAGGCTCTAGACACAAATATTGGTGTGAGAGCTAATTCAATCAAGGAAACACTGCATGTTGGTGAAGGGAATATTGAAGAAGGATCAGCCGAGTGGTTCTTGTGGGAGAACAACTCCATTTGGCTCACTAACTTCACACACCATCAGGCTTCCAAGCAGCTCTCAAGGAAACTCAGTTTTCACACTCTATGCTTAGTGCCCTTTGAGTGCATTATCTAGGAATGAACCTGGTAGAGCATCCCACACAAACGAATGCTCCACATTAAGGGTTTCACATGCCACCAACTCCACATTCACAGGCAACTTCAGCGCCACAACCGTTTTCAGCTAGCCCTCAATGCAAAGGCTCTAGACACAAATATTGGTGTGAGAGCTAATTCAATCAAGGAAACACTGCATGTTGGTGAAGGGCATATTGAAGAAGGATCAGCCGAGTGGATCTTGTGGGAGAACAACTTCATTTAGCTCACTAACTTCACACACCATCAGGCTTCCAAGCAGCTCTCAAGGAAACTCAGTTTTCACACTCTATGCTTAGTGCCCTTTGAGTGCATTATCTAGGAATGAACCTGGTAGAGCATCCCAAACAAACGACTGCTCCACATGCGGGTTTCACATGCCACCAACTCCACATTCACAGGCAACTTCAGCGCCACAGCCGTTTTCAGATACCCCTCAATGCAAAGGCTCTAGACGCAAATATTCGTTGAGAGCTAATTCAATCAAGGAAACACTGCATGTTGGTGAAGGACATATTGAAGAAGGACCACCCGAGTCGTTCTTGTGGGAGAACAACTCCATTTGGCTCAGTAACTTCACACACCATCAGGCTTCCAAGCAGCTCTCAAGGAAACTCAGTTTTCACACTCTATGCTTAGTGCCCTTTGAGTGCATTATCTAGGAATGAACCTGTTAGAGCATCCCACACAAACGAATGCTCCACATGCGGGTTTCACATGCCACCAACTCCACATTCACAGGCAACTTCAGCGCCACAGCCGTTTTCAGATAGCCCTCAATGCAAAGGCTCTAGACGCAAATATTGGTGTGAGAGATAATTCAATCAAGGAAACACTGCATGTTGGAGAAGGGCATATTGAAGAAGGATCAGCCGAGCGGTTCTTGTGGGAGAACAACTCCATTTGGCTCAGTAACTTCACACACCATCAGGCTTCCAAGCAGCTCTCAAGGAAACTCAGTTTTCACACTCTATGCTTAGTGCCCTTTGAGTGCATTATCTAGGAATGAACCTGGTAGAGCATCCCACACAAACAAATGCTCCACATGCGGGTTTCACATGCCACCAACTCCACATTCACAGGCAACTTCAGCGCCACAGCCGTTTTCAGATAGCCCTCAATGCAAAGGCTCTAGACGCAAATATTGGTGTGAGAGATAATTCAATCAAGGAAACACTGCATGTTGGAGAAGGGCATATTGAAGAAGGATCAGCCGAGCGGTTCTTGTGGGAGAACAACTCCATTTGGCTCACTAACTTCACACACCATCAGCCTTCAAAGCAGCTCTCAAGGAAACTCAGTTTTCACACTCTATGCTTAGTGCCCTTTGAGTGCATTATCTAGGAATGAACCTGGTAGAGCATCCCACACAAATGAATGCTCCACATTAAGGGTTTCACATGCCACCAACTCCACATTCACAGGCAACTTCAGCGCCACAGCCGTTTTCAGATAGCCCTCAATGCAAAGGATCTAGACGCAAATATTCGTTGAGAGCTAATTCAATCAAGGAAACACTGCATGTTGGTGAAGGGCATATTGAAGAAGGACCAGCCGAGTGGTTCTTGTGGGAGAACAACTCCATTTGGCTCAGTAACTTCACACACCATCAGGCTTCCAAGCAGCTCTCAAGGAAACTCAGTTTTCACACTCTATGCTTAGTGCCCTTTGAGTGCATTATCTAGGAATGAACCTGGTAGAGCATCCCACACAAACGAATGCTCCACATGCGGGTTTCACATGCCACCAACTCCACATTCACAGGCAACTTCAGCGCCACAGCCGTTTTCAGATAGCCCTCAATGCAAAGGCTCTAGACTCAAATATTGGTGTGAGAGCTAATTCAATCAAAGAAACACTGCATGTTGGTGAAGGGCATATTGAAGAAGGATCAGCCGAGTGGTTCTTGTGGGTGAACAACTCCATTTGGCTCACTAACTTCACACACCATCAGGCTTCCAAGCAGCTCTCAAGGAAACTCAGTTTTCACACTCTATGCTTAGTGCCCTTTGAGTGCATTATCTAGGAATGAACCTGGTAGAGCATCCCACACAAACGAATGCTCCACATGCGGGTTTCACATGCCACCAACTCCACATTCACAGGCAACTTCAGCGCCACAGCCGTTTTCAGATAGCCCTCAATGCAAAGGCTCTAGACGCAAATATTGGTGTGAGAGCTAATTCAATCAAGGAAACACTGCATGTTGGTGAAGGGCATATTGAAGAAGGATCAGCCGAGTGGTTCTTGTGGGAGAACAACTCCATTTGGCTCACTAACTTCACACACCATCAGGCTTCCAAGCAGCTCTCAAGGAAACTCAGTTTTCACACTCTATGCTTAGTGCACTTTGAGTGCATTATCTAGGAATGAACCTGGTAGAGCATCCCACACAAATGAATGCTCCACATTAAGGGTTTCACATGCCACCAACTCCACATTCACAGGCAACTTCAGCGCCACAGCCGTTTTCAGATAGCCCTCAATGCAAAGGCTCTAGACACAAATATTGGTGTGAGAGCTAATTCAATCAAGGAAACACTGCATGTTGGTGAAGGGAATATTGAAGAAGCATCAGCCGAGTGGTTCTTGTGGGAGAACAACTCCATTTGGCTCACTAACTTCACACACCATCAGGCTTCCAAGCAGCTCTCAAGGAAACTCAGTTTTCACACTCTATGCTTAGTGCCCTTTGAGTGCATTATCTAGGAATGAACCTGGTAGAGCATCCCACACAAACGAATGCTCCACATTAAGGGTTTCACATGCCACCAACTCCACATTCACAGGCAACTTCAGCGCCACAACCGTTTTCAGCTAGCCCTCAATGCAAAGGCTCTAGACACAAATATTGGTGTGAGAGCTAATTCAATCAAGGAAACACTGCATGTTGGTGAAGGGCATATTGAAGAAGGATCAGCCGAGTGGATCTTGTGGGAGAACAACTTCATTTAGCTCACTAACTTCACACACCATCAGGCTTCCAAGCAGCTCTCAAGGAAACTCAGTTTTCACACTCTATGCTTAGTGCCCTTTGAGTGCATTATCTAGGAATGAACCTGGTAGAGCATCCCACACAAACGAATGCTCCACATGCGGGTTTCACATGCCACCAACTCCACATTCACTGGCAACTTCAGCGCCACAGCCATTTTTAGATAGCCCTCAATGCAAAGGCTCCAGGCACAAATATTGGTGTGAGAGCTAATTCAATCAAGGAAACACTGCATGTTGGTGAAGGGCATATTGAAGAAGGATCAGCCGAGTGCTTTTTGTGGGAGAACAACTCCATTTGGCTCACTAACTTCACACACCATCAGTCTTCCAATCAGCTCTCAAGGAAACTCAGTTTTCACACACTATGCTTAGTGCCCTTTGAGTGCCTAGGACTGAAATGTAGCTTGGTGAGCATCCCACACAAACGAATGCTCCACATGCGGGTTTCACATGCCACCAACTCCACATTCACAGGCAACTTCAGCGCCACAGCCGTTTTCAGATAGCCCTCAATGCAAAGGCTCTAGACGCAAATATTGGTGTGAGAGCTAATTCAATCAAGGAAACACTGCATGTTGGTGTAGGGCATTTTGAAGAAGGACCAGCCGAGTCGTTCTTGTGGGAGAACAACTCCATTTGGCTCACTAACTTCACACACCATCAGGCTTCCAAGCAGCTCTCAAGGAAACTCAGTTTTCACACTCTATGCTTAGTGCCCTTTGAGTGCATTATCTAGGAATGAACCTGGTAGAGCATCCCACACAAATGAATGCTCCACATTAAGGGTTTCACATGCCACCAACTCCACATTCACAGGCAACTTCAGCGCCACAGCCGTTTTCAGATAGCCCTCAATGCAAAGGATCTAGACGCAAATATTCGTTGAGAGCTAATTCAATCAAGGAAACACTGCATGTTGGTGAAGGGCATATTGAAGAAGGACCAGCCGAGTGGTTCTTGTGGGAGAACAACTCCATTTGGCTCAGTAACTTCACACACCATCAGGCTTCCAAGCAGCTCTCAAGGAAACTCAGTTTTCACACTCTATGCTTAGTGCCCTTTGAGTGCATTATCTAGGAATGAACCTGGTAGAGCATCCAACACAAACGAATGCTCCACATGCGGGTTTCACATGCCACCAACTCCACATTCGCAGGCAACTTCAGCCAAACAGCCGTTTTCAGATAGCCCTCAATGCAAAGGCTCTAGACTCAAATATTGGTGTGAGAGCTAATTCAATCAAGGAAACACTGCATGTTGGTGAAGGGCATATTGAAGAAGGATCAGCCGAGTGGTTCTTGTGGTAGTGAACAACTCCATTTGGCTCACTAACTTCACACACCATCAGGCTTCCAAGCAGCTCTCAAGGAAACTCAGTTTTCACACTCTATGCTTAGTGCCCTTTGAGTGCATTATCTAGGAATGAACCTGGTAGAGCATCCCACACAAACGAATGCTCCACATGCGGGTTTCACATGCCACCAACTCCACATTCACAGGCAACTTCAGCGCCACAGCCGTTTTCAGATAGCCCTCAATGCAAAGGCTCTAGACGCAAATATTGGTGTGAGAGCTAATTCAATCAAGGAAACACTGCATGTTGGTGAAGGGCATATTGAAGAAGGATCAGCCGAGTGGTTCTTATGGGAGAACAACTCCATTTGGCTCACTAACTTCACACACCATCAGGCTTCCAAGCAGCTCTCAAGGAAACTCAGTTTTCACACTCTATGCTTAGTGCACTTTGAGTGCATTATCTAGGAATGAACCTGGTAGAGCATCCCACACAAATGAATGCTCCGTTTAAGGGTTTCACATGCCACCAACTCCACATTCACAGGCAACTTCAGCGCCACAGCCGTTTTCAGATAGCCCTCAATGCAAAGGCTCTAGACACAAATATTGGTGTGAGAGCTAATTCAATCAAGGAAACACTGCATGTTGGTGAAGGGAATATTGAAGAAGGATCAGCCGAGTGGTTCTTGTGGGAGAACAACTCCATTTGGCTCACTAACTTCACACACCATCAGGCTTCCAAGCAGCTCTCAAGGAAACTCAGTTTTCACACTCTATGCTTAGTGCCCTTTGAGTGCATTATCTAGGAATGAACCTGGTAGAGCATCCCACACAAACGAATGCTCCACATTAAGGGTTTCACATGCCACCAACTCCACATTCACAGGCAACTTCAGCGCCACAACCGTTTTCAGCTAGCCCTCAATGCAAAGGCTCTAGACACAAATATTGGTGTGAGAGCTAATTCAATCAAGGAAACACTGCATGTTGGTGAAGGGCATATTGAAGAAGGATCAGCCGAGTGGATCTTGTGGGAGAACAACTTCATTTAGCTCACTAACTTCACACACCATCAGGCTTCCAAGCAGCTCTCAAGGAAACTCAGTTTTCACACTCTATGCTTAGTGCCCTTTGAGTGCAATGTCTAGGAATGAACCTGGTAGAGCATCCCACACAAACGAATGCTCCACATGCGGGTTTCACATGCCACCAACTCCACATTCACTGGCAACTTCAGCGCCACAGCCATTTTTAGATAGCCCTCAATGCAAAGGCTCCAGGCACAAATATTGGTGTGAGAGCTAATTCAATCAAGGAAACACTGCATGTTGGTGAAGGGCATATTGAAGAAGGATCAGCCGAGTGCTTTTTGTGGGAGAACAACTCCATTTGGCTCACTAACTTCACACACCATCAGGCTTCCAATCAGCTCTCAAGGAAACTCAGTTTTCACACACTATGCTTAGTGCCCTTTGAGTGCCTAGGACTGAAATGTAGCTTGGTGAGCATCCCACACAAACGAATGCTCCACATGCGGGTTTCACATGCCACCAACTCCACATTCACAGGCAACTTCAGCGCCACAGCCGTTTTCAGATACCCCTCAATGCAAAGGCTCTAGACGCAAATATTGGTGTGAGAGCTAATTCAATCAAGGAAACACTGCATGTTGGTGTAGGGCATTTTGAAGAAGGACCAGCCGAGTCGTTCTTGTGGGAGAACAACTCCATTTGGCTCACTAACTTCACACACCATCAGGCTTCCAAGCAGCTCTCAAGGAAACTCAGTTTTCACACTCTATGCTTAGTGCCCTTTGAGTGCATTATCTAGGAATGAACCTGGTAGAGCATCCCACACAAACGAATGCTCCACATGCGGGTTTCACATGCTACCAACTCCACATTCATTGGCAACTTCAGCGCCACAGCCGTTTTCAGATAGCCCTCAATGCAAAGGCTCTAGACGCAAATATTGGTGTGAGAGCTAATTCAATCAAGGAAACACTGCATGTTGGTGAAGGGCATATTGAAGAAGGATCAGCCGAGTGGTTCTTGTGGGAGAACAACTCCATTTGGCTCACTAACTTCACACACCATCAGGCTTCCAAGCAGCTCTCAAGGAAACTCAGTTTTCACACTCTATGCTTAGTGCCCTTTGAGTGCATTATCTAGGAATGAACCTGGTAGATCATCCCACACAAACGAATGCTCCACATATGGGTTTCACATTCCACCAACTCCATATTCACAGGCAACTTCAGCGCCACAGCCGTTTTCAGATAGCCCTCAATGCAAAGGCTCTAGACGCAAATATTGGTTGAGAGCTAATTCAATCAAGGAAACACTGCATGTTGGTGAAGGGCATATTGAAGAAGGATCAGCCTAGTGGTTCTTGAGGGAGAACAACTCCATTTGGCTCACTAACTTCACACACCATCAGGCTTCCAAGCAGCTCTCAAGGAAACTCAGTTTTCACACTCTATGCTTAGTGCCCTTTGAGTGCATTATCTAGGAATGAAGGTAGTAGAGCATCCCACACAAACGAAGGCTCCACATGCGGGTTTCACATGCCACCAACTCCACATTCACAGGCAACTTCAGCGCCACAGCCGTTTTCAGATAGCCCTCAATGCAAAGGCTCTAGACGCAAATATTGTTGTGAGAGCTAATTCAATAAAAGAAACACTGCATGTTGGTGAAGGGCATATTGAAGAAGGATCAGCCAAGTGGTTCTTGTGCTAGAACAACTCCATTTGGCTCACTAACTTCACACACCATCAGGCTTCCAAGCAGCTCTCAAGGAAACTCAGTTTTCAAACTCTATGCTTTGTGCCCTTGAGTGCATTATCTAAGAATGAACCTGGTAGAGCATCCCACACAAACGAATGCTCCACATGCGGGTTTCACATGCCACCAACTCCACATTCACAGGCAACTTCAGCGCCACAGCCGTTTTCAGATAGCCCTCAATGCAAAGGATCTAGATGCAAATATTGGTGTGAGAGCTAATTCAATCAAGGAAACACTGCATGTTGGTGAAGGGCATATTGAAGAAGGATCAGCCGAGTGGTTCTTGTGGGAGAACAACTCCATCTGGCTCACTAACTTCACACACCATCAGGCTTCCAAGCAGCTCTCAAGGAAACTCAGTTTTCACACTCTATGCTTAGTGCCATTTGAGTGCATTATCTAGGAATGAACCTGGTAGAGCATCCCACACAAACGAATGCTCCACATGCGGGTTTCACATGCCACCAACTCCACATTCACAGGCAACTTCAGCGCCACAGCCGTTTTCAGATAGCCCTCAATGCAAAGGCTCTAGACGCAAATATTGGTGTGAGAGCTAATTCAATCAAGGAAACACTGCATGTTGGTGAAGGGCATATTGAAGAAGGATCAGCCGAGTGGTTCTTGTGCTAGAACAACTCCATTTGGCTCACTAACTTCACTCACCATCAGGCTTCCAAGCAGCTCTCAACGCCACTCAGTATTCACACTCTATGCTTAGTGCCCTTTGAGTGCATTATCTAGGAATGAACCTGGTAGAGCATCCCACACAAACGAATGCTCCACATGCGGGTTTCACATGCCACCAACTCCACATTCACAGGCAACTTCAGCGCCACAGCCGTTTTCAGATAGCCCTCAATGCCAAGGCTCTAGGCGCAAATATTGGTGTGAGAGCTAATTCAATCAAGGAAACACTGCATGTTGGTGAAGGGCATATTGAAGAATGATCAGCCGAGTGATTCTTGTGGGAGAACAACTCCATTTGGCTCACTAACTTCACACACCATCAGGCTTCCAAGCAGCTCTCAAGGAAACTCAGTTTTCACACTCTATGCTTAGTGCCCTTTGAGTGCATTATCTAGGAATGAACCTGGTAGAGCACCCCACACAAACGAATGTTCCACATAAGGGTTTCACATGCCACCAACTCCACATTCACAGGCAACTTCAGCGCCACAGCCGTTTTCAGATAGCCCTCAATGCAAAGGCTCTAGACCCAAATATTGGTGTGAGAGCTAATTCAATCAAGGAAACACTGCATGTTGGTGAAGGGCATATTGATGAAGGATCAGCCGAGTGGTTCTTGTGGGAGAACAACTTCATCTGGCTCACTAACTTCACACACCATCAGGCTTCCAAGCAGCTCTCAAGGAAACTCAGTTTTCACACTCTATGCTTAGTGCCCTTTGAGTGCATTATCTAGGAATGAACCTGGTAGAGCATCCCACACAAATGAATGCTCCACATTAAGCGTTTCACATGCCACCAACTCCACATTCACAGGCAACTTCAGCGCCACAGCCGTTTTCAGATAGCCCTCAATGCAAAGGCTCTAGACGCAAATATTCGTTGAGAGCTAATTCAATCAAGGAAACACTGCATGTTGGTGAAGGGCATATTGAAGAAATACCATCCGAGTCGTTCTTGTGGGAGAACAACTCCATTTGGCTCAGTAACTTCACACACCATCAGGCTTCCAAGCAGCTCTCAAGGAAACTCAGTTTTCACACTCTATGCTTAGTGCCCTTTGAGTGCATTATCTAGGAATGAACCTGGTAGAGCATCCCACACAAACGAATGCTCCACATGCGGGTTTCACATGCCACCAACTCCACATTCACAGGCAACTTCAGCGCCACAGCCATTTTCAGATAGCCCTCAATGCAAAGGCTCTAGACGCAAATATTGGTGTGAGAGCTAATTCAATCAAGGAAACACTGCATGTTGGTGAAGGGCATATTGAAGAAGGATCAGCCGAGTGGTTCTTGTGGGAGAACAACTCCATTTGGCTCACTAACTTCACACACCATCAGGCTTCCAAGTAGCTCTCAAGGAAACTCAGTTTTCACACTCTATGCTTAGTGCCCTTTGAGTGCATTATCTAGGAATGAACCTGGTAGAGCATCCCACACAAACGAATGCTCCACATGCGGGTTTCACATTCCACCAACTCCACATTCACAGGCAACTTCAGCGCCACAGCCGTTTTCAGATAGCCCTCAATGCAAAGGCTCTAGACACAAATATTGGTGTGAGAGCTAATTCAATCAAGGAAACACTGCATGTTGGTGAAGGGAATATTGAAGAAGGATCAGCCGAGTGGATCTTGTGGGAGAACAACTTCATTTAGCTCACTGACTTCACACACCATCAGGCTTCCAAGCAGCTCTCAAGGAAACTCAGTTTTCACACTCTATGCTTAGTGCCCTTTGAGTGCCTAGGACTGAAATGAAGCTTGGTGAGCATCCCACACAAACGAATGCTCCACATGCGGGTTTCACATGCCACCAACTCCATATTCACAGGCAAGTTCAGCGCCACAGCCGTTTTCAGATAGCCCTCAATGCAAAGGCTCTAGACGCAAATATTGGTGTGAGAGCTAATTCAATCAAGGAAACACTGCATGTTGGGGAAGGGCGTATTGAGGAATGATCAGCCGAGTGGTTCTTGTGGGAGAACAACTCCATTTGGCTCACTAACTTCACACACCATCAGGCTTCCAAGCAGCTCTCAAGGAAACTCAGTTTTCACACTCTATGCTTAGTGCCCTTTGAGTGCATTATCTAGGAATGAACCTGGTAGAGCATCCCACACAAACGAATGCTCCACATGCGGGTTTCACATGCCACCAACTCCACATTCACTGGCAACTTCAGCGCCACAGCCATTTTCAGATAGCCCTCAATGCAAAGGCTCTAGACGCAAATATTGGTGTGAGAGCTAATTCAATCAAGGAAACACTGCATGTTGGTGAAGGGCATATTGAAGAAGGATCAGCCGAGTGGTTCTTGTGGGAGAACAACTCCATTTGGCTCACTAACTTCACACACCATCAGGCTTCCAAGCAGCTCTCAAGGAAACTCAGTTTTCACACTCTATGCTTAGTGCCCTTTGAGTGCAATGTCTAGGAATGAACCTGGTAGAGCATCCCACACAAACGAATGCTCCACATGCGGGTTTCACGTGCCCCCAACTCCACATTCACAGGCAACTTCAGCGCCACAGCCATTTTCAGATAGCCCTAAATGCAAAGGCTCTAGACGCAAATATTGGTGTGAGAGCTAATTCAATCAAGGAAACACTGCATGTTGGTGAAGGGCATATTGAAGAAGGATCAGCCGAGTGGTTCTTGTGGGAGAACAACTCCATTTGGCTCACTAACTTCACACACCATCAGGCTTCCAAGCAGCTCTCAAGGAAACTCAGTTTTCACACTCTATGCTTAGTGCCCTTTGAGTGCATTATCTAGGAATGAACCTGGTAGAGCATCCCACACAAACGAATGCACCACATGCGGGTTTCACATGCCACCAACTCCACATTCACATGCAACTTCAGCGCCACAGCCATTTTCAGATAGCCCTCAATGCAAAGGCTCTAGATGCAAATATTGGTGTGAGAGCTAATTCAATCAAGGAAACACTGCATGTTGCTAAAGGGCATATTGATGAAGGATCAGCCGAGTAGTTCTTGTGGGAGAACAACTCCATTTGGCTCACTAATTTCACACACCATCAGGCTTCCAAGGAGCTCTCAACGCAACTCAGTATTCACACTCTATGCTTAGTGCCCTTTGAGTGCATTATCTAGGAATGAACCTGGTACAGCATCCCACACAAACGCATGATCCACATGCGGGTTTCACATGCCACCAACTCCACATTCTAAGGCAACTTCAGCGCCACAGCCGTTTTCAGATCGCCCTCAATGCAAAGGCTCTAGGCGCAAATATTGGTGTGAGAGCTAATTCAATCAAGGAAACACTGCATGTTGGTGAAGGGCATATTGAAGAATGATCAGCCGAGTGATTCTTGTGGGAGAACAACTCCATTTGGCTCACTAATTTCACACACCATCAGGCTTCCAAGCAGCTCTCAACGCAACTCAGTATTCACACTCTATGCTTAGTGCCCTTTGAGTGCATTATCTAGGAATGAACCTGGTAGAGCATCCCACACAAACGAATGCTCCACATGCGGGTTTCACATGCCACCAACTCCACATTCACAGGCAACTTCAGCGCCACAGCCGTTTTCAGATAGCCCTCAATGCAAAGGCTCTAGATGCAAATATTGGTGTGAGAGCTAATTCAATCAAAGAAACACTGCATGTTGGTGAAGGGAATATTGAAGAAGGATCAGCCGAGTGGTTCTTGTGGGAGAACAACTCCATTTGGCTCACTAACTTCACACACCATCAGGCTTCCAAGCAGCTCTCAACGCAACTCAGTATTCACACTCTATGCTTAGTGCCCTTTGAGTGCATTATCTAGGAATGAACCTGGTAGAGCATCCCACACAAACGAATGCTCCACATGCGGGTTTCACATGCCACCAACTCCACATTCACAGGCAACTTCAGCGCCACAGCCGTTTTCAGATAGCCCTCAATGCAAAGGCTCTAGACGCAAATATTGGTGTGAGAGCTAATTCAATCAAGGAAACACTGCATGTTGGTGAAGGGCATATTGAAGAAGGATCAGCCGAGTGGTTCTTGTGGGAGAACAACTCCATTTGGCTCACTAATTTCACACGCCATCAGGCTTCAAAGCAGCTCTCAACGCAACTCAGTATTCACACTCTACGCTTAGTGCCCTTTGAGTGCATTATCTAGGAATGAACCTGGTAGAGCATCCCACACAAACGAATGCTCCACATGTGGGTTTCACATGCCACCAACTCCATATTCACATGCAACTTCAGCGCCACAGCCGTTTTCAGATAGCCCTCAATGCAAAGGCTCTAGACGCAAATATTGGTGTGAGAGCTAATTCAATCAAGGAAACACTGCATGTTGGTGAAGGGCATATTGAAGAAGGATCAGCCTAGTGGTTCTTGAGGGAGAACAACTCCATTTGGCTCACTAACTTCACACACCATCAGGCTTCCAAGCAGCTCTCAAGGAAACTCAGTTTTCACACTCTATGCTTAGTGCCCTTTGAGTGCATTATCTAGGAATGAAGGTAGTAGAGCATCCCACACAAACGAAGGCTCCACATGCGGGTTTCACATGCCACCAACTCCACATTCACAGGCAACTTCAGCGCCACAGCCGTTTTCAGATAGCCCTCAATGCAAAGGCTCTAGACGCAAATATTGTTGTGAGAGCTAATTCAATAAAAGAAACACTGCATGTTGGTGAAGGGCATATTGAAGAAGGATCAGCCAAGTGGTTCTTGTGCTAGAACAACTCCATTTGGCTCACTAACTTCACACACCATCAGGCTTCCAAGCAGCTCTCAAGGAAACTCAGTTTTCAAACTCTATGCTTTGTGCCCTTTGAGTGCATTATCTAAGAATGAACCTGGTAGAGCATCCCACACAAACGAATGCTCCACATGCGGGTTTCACATGCCACCAACTCCACATTCACAGGCAACTTCAGCGCCACAGCCGTTTTCAGATAGCCCTCAATGCAAAGGATCTAGATGCAAATATTGGTGTGAGAGCTAATTCAATCAAGGAAACACTGCATGTTGGTGAAGGGCATATTGAAGAAGGATCAGCCGAGTGGTTCTTGTGGGAGAACAACTCCATCTGGCTCACTAACTTCACACACCATCAGGCTTCCAAGCAGCTCTCAAGGAAACTCAGTTTTCACACTCTATGCTTAGTGCCATTTGAGTGCATTATCTAGGAATGAACCTGGTAGAGCATCCCACACAAACGAATGCTCCACATGCGGGTTTCACATGCCACCAACTCCACATTCACAGGCAACTTCAGCGCCACAGCCGTTTTCAGATAGCCCTCAATGCAAAGGCTCTAGACGCAAATATTGGTGTGAGAGCTAATTCAATCAAGGAAACACTGCATGTTGGTGAAGGGCATATTGAAGAAGGATCAGCCGAGTGGTTCTTGTGCTAGAACAACTCCATTTGGCTCACTAACTTCACTCACCATCAGGCTTCCAAGCAGCTCTCAACGCCACTCAGTATTCACACTCTATGCTTAGTGCCCTTTGAGTGCATTATCTAGGAATGAACCTGGTAGAGCATCCCACACAAACGAATGCTCCACATGCGGGTTTCACATGCCACCAACTCCACATTCACAGGCAACTTCAGCGCCACAGCCGTTTTCAGATAGCCCTCAATGCCAAGGCTCTAGGCGCAAATATTGGTGTGAGAGCTAATTCAATCAAGGAAACACTGCATGTTGGTGAAGGGCATATTGAAGAAGGATCAGCCGAGTGATTCTTGTGGGAGAACAACTCCATTTGGCTCACTAACTTCACACACCATCAGGCTTCCAAGCAGCTCTCAAGGAAACTCAGTTTTCACACTCTATGCTTAGTGCCCTTTGAGTGCATTATCTAGGAATGAACCTGGTAGAGCACCCCACACAAACGAATGTTCCACATAAGGGTTTCACATGCCACCAACTCCACATTCACAGGCAACTTCAGCGCCACAGCCGTTTTCAGATAGCCCTCAATGCAAAGGCTCTAGACCCAAATATTGGTGTGAGAGCTAATTCAATCAAGGAAACACTGCATGTTGGTGAAGGGCATATTGATGAAGGATCAGCCGAGTGGTTCTTGTGGGAGAACAACTTCATCTGGCTCACTAACTTCACACACCATCAGGCTTCCAAGCAGCTCTCAAGGAAACTCAGTTTTCACACTCTATGCTTAGTGCCCTTTGAGTGCATTATCTAGGAATGAACCTGGTAGAGCATCCCACACAAATGAATGCTCCACATTAAGCGTTTCACATGCCACCAACTCCACATTCACAGGCAACTTCAGCGCCACAGCCGTTTTCAGATAGCCCTCAATGCAAAGGCTCTAGACGCAAATATTGGTGTGAGAGCTAATTCAATCAAGGAAACACTGCATGTTGGTGAAGGGCATATTGAAGAAGGATCAGCCGAGTGGTTCTTGTGGGAGAACAACTCCATTTGGCTCACTAACTTCACACACCATCAGGCTTCCAAGTAGCTCTCAAGGAAACTCAGTTTTCACACTCTATGCTTAGTGCCCTTTGAGTGCATTATCTAGGAATGAACCTGGTAGAGCATCCCACACAAACGAATGCTCCACATGCTGGTTTCACATTCCACCAACTCCACATTCACAGGCAACTTCAGCGCCACAGCCGTTTTCAGATAGCCCTCAATGCAAAGGCTCTAGACACAAATATTGGTGTGAGAGCTAATTCAATCAAGGAAACACTGCATGTTGGTGAAGGGAATATTGAAGAAGGATCAGCCGAGTGGATCTTGTGGGAGAACAACTTCATTTAGCTCACTGACTTCACACACCATCAGGCTTCCAAGCAGCTCTCAAGGAAACTCAGTTTTCACACTCTATGCTTAGTGCCCTTTGAGTGCCTAGGACTGAAATGAAGCTTGGTGAGCATCCCACACAAACGAATGCTCCACATGCGGGTTTCACATGCCACCAACTCCATATTCACAGGCAAGTTCAGCGCCACAGCCGTTTTCAGATAGCCCTCAATGCAAAGGCTCTAGACGCAAATATTGGTGTGAGAGCTAATTCAATCAAGGAAACACTGCATGTTGGTGAAGGGCGTATTGAGGAATGATCAGCCGAGTGGTTCTTGTGGGAGAACAACTCCATTTGGCTCACTAACTTCACACACCATCAGGCTTCCAAGCAGCTCTCAAGGAAACTCAGTTTTCACACTCTATGCTTAGTGCCCTTTGAGTGCATTATCTAGGAATGAACCTGGTAGAGCATCCCACACAAACGAATGCTCCACATGCGGGTTTCACATGCCACCAACTCCACATTCACATGCAACTTCAGCGCCACAGCCATTTTCAGATAGCCCTCAATGCAAAGGCTCTAGATGCAAATATTGGTGTGAGAGCTAATTCAATCAAGGAAACACTGCATGTTGCTAAAGGGCATATTGATGAAGGATCAGCCGAGTAGTTCTTGTGGGAGAACAACTCCATTTGGCTCACTAATTTCACACACCATCAGGCTTCCAAGGAGCTCTCAACGCAACTCAGTATTCACACTCTATGCTTAGTGCCCTTTGAGTGCATTATCTAGGAATGAACCTGGTACAGCATCCCACACAAACGCATGATCCACATGCGGGTTTCACATGCCACCAACTCCACATTCTAAGGCAACTTCAGCGCCACAGCCGTTTTCAGATCGCCCTCAATGCCAAGGCTCTAGGCGCAAATATTGGTGTGAGAGCTAATTCAATCAAGGAAACACTGCATGTTGGTGAAGGGCATATTGAAGAATGATCAGCCGAGTGATTCTTGTGGGAGAACAACTCCATTT
Organism: Ochotona princeps; assembly: GCF_030435755.1. Classification (NCBI taxonomy): domain Eukaryota; kingdom Metazoa; phylum Chordata; class Mammalia; order Lagomorpha; family Ochotonidae; genus Ochotona; species Ochotona princeps. The sequence continues at coordinate 49,486 of NW_026697231.1, read as the reverse complement.
GGCTCACTAATTTCACACACCATCAGGCTTCCAAGCAGCTCTCAACGCAACTCAGTATTCACACTCTATGCTTAGTGCCCTTTGAGTGCATTATCTAGGAATGAACCTGGTAGAGCATCCCACACAAACGAATGCTCCACATGCGGGTTTCACATGCCACCAACTCCACATTCACAGGCAACTTCAGCGCCACAGCCGTTTTCAGATAGCCCTCAATGCAAAGGATCTAGACCCAAATATTGGTGTGAGAGCTAATTCAATCAAAGAAACACTGCATGTTGGTGAAGGGAATATTGAAGAAGGATCAGCCGAGTGGTTCTTGTGGGAGAACAACTCCATTTGGCTCACTAACTTCACACACCATCAGGCTTCCAAGCAGCTCTCAACGCAACTCAGTATTCACACTCTATGCTTAGTGCCCTTTGAGTGCATTATCTAGGAATGAACCTGGTAGAGCATCCCACACAAACGAATGCTCCACATGCGGGTTTCACATGCCACCAACTCCACATTCACAGGCAACTTCAGCGCCACAGCCGTTTTCAGATAGCCCTCAATGCAAAGGCTCTAGACGCAAATATTGGTGTGAGAGCTAATTCAATCAAGGAAACACTGCATGTTGGTGAAGGGCATATTGAAGAAGGATCAGCCGAGTGGTTCTTGTGGGAGAACAACTCCATTTGGCTCACTAATTTCACACGCCATCAGGCTTCAAAGCAGCTCTCAACGCAACTCAGTATTCACACTCTACGCTTAGTGCCCTTTGAGTGCATTATCTAGGAATGAACCTGGTAGAGCATCCCACACAAACGAATGCTCCACATGTGGGTTTCACATGCCACCAACTCCATATTCACATGCAACTTCAGCGCCACAGCCGTTTTCAGATAGCCCTCAATGCAAAGGCTCTAGACGCAAATATTGGTGTGAGAGCTAATTCAATCAAGGAAACACTGAATGTTGGTGAAGGGCATATTGAAGAAGGATCAGCCGAGTGGTTCTTTTGGGAGAACAACTCCATTTGACTCACTAACGTCACACACCATCAGGCTTCCAAGCAGCTCTCAAGGAAACACAGTGTTCACACTCTATGCTTAGTGCCCTTTGAGTGCATTATCTAGGAATGAACCTGGTAAAGCATCCCACACAAACGACTGCTCCACATGCGGGTTTCACATGCCACCAACTCCACATTCACAGGCAACTTCAGCGCCACAGCCTTTTTCAGGCGCCCTCAATGCAAAGGCTCTAGACCCAAATATTGGTGTGAGAGCTAATTCAATCAAGGAAACACTGCATGTTGGTGAAGGCCATATTGAAGAAGGATCAGCCGAATGGTTCTTGTGGGAGAACAACTCCATTTGGCTCACTAACTTCACACACCATCAGGCTTCCAAGCAGCTCTCAAGGAAACTCAGTTTTCACACTCTATGCTTAGTGCCCTTTGAGTGCATTATCTAGGAATGAACCTGGTAGAGCATCCCACACAAACGAATGCTCCACATGCGGGTTTCACATGCCACCAACTCCACATTCACAGGCAACTTCAGCGCCACAGCCATTTTCAGATAGCCCTCAATGCAAAGGATCTAGACGCAAATATTGGTGTGAGAGCTAATTCAATCAAGGAAACACTGCATGTTGGTGAAGGGCATATTGAAGAAGGATCAGCCGAGTGGTTCTTGTGGGAGAACAACTCCATTTGGCTCACTAACTTCACACACCATCAGGCTTCCAAGCAGCTCTCAAGGAAACTCAGTTTTCACACTCTATGCTTAGTGCCCTTTGAGTGCAATGTCTAGGAATGAACCTGGTAGAGCATCCCACACAAACGAATGCTCCACATGCGGGTTTCACTTGCCCCCAACTCCACATTCACAGGCAACTTCAGCGCCACAGCCGTTGTTAGGTAGCCCTCAATGCAAAGGCTCTAGACGCAAATATTGGTGTGAGAGCTAATTCAATCAAGGAAACACTGCAAGTTGGTGAAGGGCATATTGAAGAAGGATCAGCCGAGTGGTTCTTGTGGGAGAACAACTCCATTTGGCTCACTAACTTCACACACCATCAGGCTTCCAAGCAGCTCTCAAGGAAACTCAGTTTTCACACTCTATGCTTAGTGTCCTTTGAGTGCATTATCTAGGAATGAACCTGGTAGAGCATCCCACACAAACGAATGCTCCACATGCGGGTTTCAATGCCAAAACTCCACATTCACAGGCAACTTCAGCGCCACAGCCGTTTCCAGATAGCCCTCAATGCCAAGGCTCTAGACGCAAATATTGGTGTGAGAGCTAATTCAATCAAGGAAACACTGCATGTTGGTGAAGGGCATATTGAAGAAGGATCAGCCAAGTGGTTCTTGTGGGAGAACAACTCCATTTGGCTCACTAAATTCACACACCATCAGGCTTCCAAGCAGCTCTCAAGGAAACTCAGTTTTCACACTCTATGCTTAGTGCCCTTTGAGTGCATTATCTAGGAATGAACCTGGTAGAGCATCCCACACAAACGAATGCTCCACATGCGGGTTTCACATGCCACCAACTCCACATTCACAGGCAACTTCAGCGCCACAGCCATTTTCAGATAGCCCTCAATGCAAAGGCTCTAGATGCAAATATTGGTGTGAGAGCTAATTCAATCAAGGAAACACTGCATGTTGGTGAAGGGCATATTGAAGAAGAATCAGCCGAGTGGTTCTTGTGGGAGAACAACTCCATTTGGCTCACTAACTTCACACACCATCAGGCTTCCAAGCAGCTCTCAAGGAAACTCAGTTTTCACACTCTATGCTTAGTGCCCTTTGAGTGCATTATCTAGGAATGAACCTGGTACATCATCCCACACAAACGAATGCTCCACATGCGGGTTTCACATGCCACCAACTCCACATTCACAGGCAACTTCAGCGCCACAGCCGTTTTCAGATAGCCCTCAATGCAAAGGCACTAGACGCAAATATTGGTGTGAGAGCTAATTCAATCAAGGAAACACTGCATGTTGGTGAAGGGCATATTGAAGAAGGATCAGCCGAGTGGTTCTTGTGCTAGAACAACTCCATTTGGCTCACTAACTTCACACACCATCAGGCTTCCAAGCAGCTCTCAAGGAAACTCAGTTTTCACACTCTATGCTTAGTGCCCTTTGAGTGCATTATCTAGGAATGAACCTGGTAGAGCATCCCACACAAACGAATGCTCCACATGCGGGTTTCACATGCCACCAACTCCACATTCACAGGCAACTTCAGCGCCACAGCCGTTTTCAGATAGCCCTCAATGCAAAGGCTCTAGACGCAAATATTGGTGTGAGAGCTAATTCAATCAAAGAAACACTGCATGTTGGTGATGGGAATATTGAAGAAGGATCAGCCTAGTGGTTCTTGTGGGAGAACAACTCCATTTGGCTCACTAACTTCACACACCATCAGGCTTCCAAGCAGCTCTCAACGCAACTCAGTATTCACACTCTATGCTTAGTGCCCTTTGAGTGCATTATCTAGGAATGAACCTGGTAGAGCATCCCACACAAACGAATGCTCCACATGCGGGTTTCACATGCCACCAACTCCACATTCACAGGCAACTTCAGCGCCACAGCCGTTTTCAGATAGCCCTCAATGCAAAGGCTCTAGACGCAAATATTGGTGTGAGAGCTAATTCAATCAAGGAAACACTGCATGTTGGTGAAGGACATATTGAAGAAGGATCAGCCGAGTAGTTCTTGTGCTAGAACAACTCCATTTGGCTCACTAATTTCACACACCATCAGGCTTCAAAGCAGCTCTCAACGCAACTCAGTATTCACACTCTATGCTTAGTGCCCTTTGAGTGCATTATCTAGGAATGAACCTGGTAGAGCATCCCACACAAACGAATGCTCCACATGTGGGTTTCACATGCCACCAACTCCATATTCACATGCAACTTCAGCGCCACAGCCGTTTTCAGATAGCCCTCAATGCAAAGGCTCTAGACGCAAATATTGGTGTGAGAGCTAATTCAATCAAGGAAACACTGCATGTTGGTGAAGGGCATATTAAAGAAGGATCAGCCGAGTCTTTCTTGTGGGAGAACAACTCCATTTGGCTCACTAAATTCACACACCATCAGGCTTCCAAGCAGCTCTCAAGGAAACTCAGTTTTAACACTCTATGCTTAGTGCCCTTTGAGTGCATTATCTAGGAATGAACCTGGTAGAGCATCCCACACAAACGAATGCTCCACATGCGGGTTTCACATGCCACCAACTCCACATTCACATGCAACTTCAGCGCCACAGCCATTTTCAGATAGCCCTCAATGCAAAGGCTCTAGATGCAAATATTGGTGTGAGAGCTAATTCAATCAAGGAAACACTGCATGTTGGTGAAGGGCATATTGAAGAAGAATCAGCCGAGTGGTTCTTGTGGGAGAACAACTCCATTTGGCTCACTGACTTCACACACCATCAGGCTTCCAAGCAGCTCTCAAGGAAACTCAGTTTTCACACTCTATGCTTAGTGCCCTTTGAGTGCATTATCTAGGAATGAACCTGGTAGAGCATCCCACACAAACGAATGCTCCACATGCGGGTTTCACATGCCACCAACTCCACATTCACAGGCAACTTCAGCGCCACAGCCGTTTTCAGATAGCCCTCAATGCAAAGGCACTAGACGCAAATATTGGTGTGAGAGCTAATTCAATCAAGGAAACAATGCATGTTGGTGAAGGGCATATTGAAGAAGGATGAGCCGAGTGGTTCTTGTGGGAGAACAACTCCATTTGGCTCACTAACTTCACACACCATCAGGCTTCCAAGCAGCTCTCAAGGAAACTCAGTTTTCACACTCTATGCTTAGTGCCCTTTGAGTGCCTAGGACTGAAATGAAGCTTGGTGAGCATCCCACACAAACGAATGCTCCACATGCGGGTTTCACATGCCACCAACTCCACATTCACAAGCAACTTCAGCGCCACAGCCGTTTTCAGATAGCCCTCAATGCAAAGGCTCTAGACGCAAATATTGGTGTGAGAGCTAATTCAATCAAGGAAACACTGCATGTTGGTGAAGGGCATATTGAAGAAGGATCAGCCGAGTGGTTCTTGTGGGAGAACAACTCCATTTGGCTCACTAACTTCACACACCATCAGGCTTCCAAGCAGCTCTCAAGGAAACTCAGTTTTCACACTCTATGCTTAGTGCCCTTTGAGTGCCTAGGACTGAAATGAAGCTTGGTGAGCATCGCACACAAACGAATGCTCCACATGCGGGTTTCACATGCCACCAACTCCACATTCACAAGCAACTTCAGCGCCACAGAGGTTTTTAGATAGCCCTCAATGCAAAGGCTCTAGACGCAAATATTGGTGTGAGAGCTAATTCAATCAAGGAAACACTGCATGTTGGTGAAGGGCATATTGAAGAAGGATCAGCCGAGTGGTTCTTGTGGGAGAACAACTCCATTTGGCTCACTAACGTCACACACCATCAGGCTTCCAAGCAGCTCTCAAGGAAACTCAGTTTTCACACTCTATGCTTAGTGCCCTTTGAGTGCATTATCTAGGAATGAACCTGGTAGAGCATCCCACACAAACGAATGCTCCACATGCGGGTTTCACATGCCACCAACTCCACATTCACAGGCAACTTCAGCGCCACAGCTGTTTTCAGATAGCCCTCAATGCAAAGGCTCTAGACGCAAATATTGGTGTGAGGCTAATTCAATCAAGGAAACACTGCATGTTGGTGAAGGCCATATTGAAGAAGGATCAGCCGAGTGGTTCTTGTGGGAGAACAACTCCATTTGGCTCACTAACTTCACACACTATCAGGCTTCCAAGCAGCTCTCAAGGAAACTCAGTTTTCACACTCTATACTTAGTGCCCTTTGAGTGCATTATCTAGGAATGAACCTGGTACAGCATCCCACACAAAGGAATGCTCCACATGCGGGTTTCAAAGCCAAAATTCCACATTCACAGGCAACTTCAGCGCCACAGCCGTTTTCAGATAGCCCTCAATGCAAAGGCACTAGACGCAAATATTGGTGTGAGAGCTAATTCAATCAAGGAAACACTGCATGTTGGTGAAGGGCATATTGAAGAAGGATCAGCCGAGTGGTTCTTGTGGGAGAACAACTCCATTTGGCTCACTAACTTCACACACCATCAGGCTTCCAAGCAGCTCTCAAGGAAACTCACTTTTCACACTCTATGCTTAGTGCCCATTGAGTGCATTATCTAGGAATGAACCTGGTAGAGCATCCCACACAAACGAATGCTCCACATAAGGGTTTCACATGCCACCAACTCCACATTCACAGGCAACTTCAGCGCCACAGCCATTTTCAGATAGCCCTTAATGCAAAGCCTCTAGACGCAAATATTGGTGTGAGAGCTAATTCAATCAAGGAAACACTGAATGTTGGTGAAGGGCATATTGAAGAAGGATCAGCCGAGTGGTTCTTGTGGGAGAACAACTCCATTTGGCTCACTAACTTCACACACCATCAGCCTGCCAAGCGGCTCTCAAGGAAACTCAGTTTTCACACTCTATGGTTAGCGCCCTTTGAGTGCATTATCTAGGAATGAACCTGGTAGAGCATCCCACACAAACGAATGCTCCACATAAGGGTTTCACATGCCACCAACTCCACATTCACAGGCAACTTCAGCGCCACAGCCGTTTTCAGGTCGCCATCAATGCAAAGGCTCTAGACGCAAATATTGGTTTGAGAGCTAATTCAATCAAGGAAACACTGCATGTTGGTGAAGGGCATATTGAAGAAGGATCAGCCGAGTGGTTCTTGTGGGAGAACAACTCCATTTGGCTCACTAACTTCACACACCATCAGGCTTCCAAGCAGCTCTCAAGGAAACTCAGTTTTCACACTCTATGCTTAGTGCCCTTTGAGTGCCTAGGACTGAAATGAAGCTTGGTGAGCATCCCACACAAACGAATGCTCCACATGCGGGTTTCACATGCCACCAACTCCACATTCACAGGCAACTTCAGCGCCACAGCCATTTTCATATAGCCCTCAATGCAAAGGCTCTAGACGCAAATATTGGTGTGAGGCTAATTCAATCAAGGAAACACTGCATGTTGGTGAAGGGCATATTGAAGAAGGATCAGCCGAGTGGTTCTTGTGGGAGAACAACTCCATTTGGCTCACTAACTTCACACACCATCAGGCTTCCAAGCAGCTCTCAAGGAAACTCAGTTTTCACACTCTATGCTTAGTGCCCTTTGAGTGCATTATCTAGGAATGAACCTGGTAGAGCATCCCACACAAACGAATGCTCCACATGCGGGTTTCACATGCCACCAACTCCACATTCACAGGCAACTTCAGCGCCACAGCCGTTTTCAGATAGCCCTCAATGCAAAGGCTCTAGACGCAAATATTGGTGTGAGAACTAATTCAATCAAGGAAACACTGCATGTTGGTGAAGGGCATATTGAAGAAGGATCAGCCGAGTGGTTCTTGTGGGAGAACAACTCCATTTGGCTCACTAACTTCACACACCATCAGGCTTCCAAGCAGCTCTCAAGGAAACTGTTTTCACACTCTATGCTTAGTGCCCTTTGAGTGCCTAGGACTGAAAGGAAGCTGGTAGAGCATCCCACACAAACGAATGCTCCACATGCGGGTTTCACATGCCACCAACTCCATATTCACAGGCAACTTCAGCGCCACAGCCGTTTTCAGATAGCCCTCAATGCAAAGGCTCTAGACGCAAATATTGGTGTGAGAGCTAATTCAATCAAGGAAACACTGCATATTGGTGAAGGGCATATTGAAGAAGGATCAGCCGAGTGGTTCTTGTGGGAGAACAACTCCATTTGGCCCACTAACTTCACACACCATCAGGCTTCCAAGCAGCTCTCAAGGAAACTCAGTTTTCACACTCTATGCTTAGTGCACTTTGAGTGCATTATCTAGGAATGAACCTGGTAGAGCATCCCACACAATCGAATGCTCCACATGCGGGCTTCACATGCCACCAACTCCACATTCACAGGCAACTTCAGCGCCACAGCCATTTTCATATAGCCCTCAATGCAAAGCCTCTAGACGCAAATATTGGTGTGAGAGCTAATTCAATCAAGGAAACACTGCATGTTGGTGAAGGGCATATTGAAGAAGGATCAGCCGAGTGGTTCTTGTGGGAGAACAACTCCATTTGGCTCACTAACTTCACACACCATCAGGCTTCCAAGCAGCTCTCAAGGAAACTCAGTTTTCACACTCTATGCTTAGTGCCCTTTGAGTGCATTATCTAGGAATGAACCTGGTACATCATCCCACACAAACGAATGCTACAACTAAGGGTTTCACATGCCACCAACTCCACATTCACAGGCAACTTCAGCGCCACAGCCATTTTCAGAGAGCCCTCAATGTAAAGGCTCTAGACGCAAATATTGGTGTGAGAGCTAATTCAATCAAGGAAACACTGCATGTTGGTGAAGGGCATATTGAAGAAGGATCAGCCGAGTGGTTCTTTTGGGAGAACAACTCCATTTGGCTCACTAACTTCACACACCATCAGGCTTCCAAGCAGCTCTCAAGGAAAGTCAGTTTTCACACTCTATGCTTAGTGCCCTTTGAGTGCATTATCTAGGAATGAACCTGGTAGAACATCCCACACAAACGAATGCTCCACATGCTGGTTTCACATGCCACCAACTCCACATTCACAGGCAACTTCAGCGCCACAGCCGTTTTCAGATAGCCCTCAATGCAAAGGCTCTAGACGCAAATATTGGTGTGAGAGCTAATTCAATCAAGGAAACACTGCATGTTGGTGAAGGGCATATTGAAGAAGGATCAGCCGAGTGGTTCTTGTGGGAGAACAACTCCATTTGGCTCACTAACTTCACACACCATCAGGCTTCCAAGCAGCTCTCAAGGAAACTCAGTTTTCACACTCTATGCTTAGTGCCCTTTGAGTGCATTATCTAGGAATGAACCTGGTAGAGCATCCCACACAAACGAATGCTACAACTAAGGGTTTCACATGCCACCAACTCCACATTCACAGGCAACTTCAGCGCCACAGCCGTTTTCAGATAGCCCTCAATGCAAAGGCTCTAGACGCAAATATTGGTGTGAGAGCTAATTCAATCAAGGAAACACTGCATGTTGGTGAAGGGCATATTGATGAAGGATCAGCCGAGTGGTTCTTGTGGGAGAACAACTACATCTGGCTCACTAACTTCACACACCATCAGGCTTCCAAGCAGCTCTCAAGGAAACTCAGTTTTCACACTCTATGCTTAGTGCCCTTTGAGTGCCTAGGACTGAAATGAAGCTTGGTGAGCATCCCACACAAACGAATGCTCCACATGCGGGTTTCACATGCCACCAACTCCACATTCACAGGCAACTTCAGCGCCACAGCCATTTTCAGATAGCCCTCAATGCAAAGGCTCTAGACGCAAATATTGGTGTGAGGCTAATTCAATCAAGGAAACACTGCATGTTGGTGAAGGGCATATTGAAGAAGGATCAGCCGAGTGGTTCTTGTGGGAGAACAACTCCATTTGGCTCACTAACTTCACACATCATCAGGCTTCCAAGCAGCTCTCAAGGCAACTCAGTTTTCACACTCTATGCTTAGTGCCCTTTGAGTGCATTATCTAGGAATGAACCTGGTAGAGCATCCCACACAAACGAATGCTCCACATGCGGGTTTCAATGCCAAAACTCCACATTCACAGGCAACTTCAGCGCCACAGCCGTTTAGATAGCCCTCAATGCAAAGGCTCTAGACGCAAATATTGGTGTGAGAACTAATTCAATCAAGGAAACACTGCATGTTGGTGAAGGGCCTATTGAAGAAGGATCAGCCGAGTGGTTCTTGTGGTAGAACAACTCCATTTGGCTCACTAACTTCACACACCATCAGGCTTCCAAGCAGCTCTCAAGGAAACTGTTTTCACACTCTATGCTTAGTGCCCTTTGAGTGCCTAGGACTGAAAGGAAGCTGGTAGAGCATCCCACACAAACGAATGCTCCACATGCGGGTTTCACATGCCACCAACTCCATATTCACAGGCAACTTCAGCGCCACAGCCGTTTTCAGATAGCCCTCAATGCAAAGGCTCTAGACGCAAATATTGGTGTGAGAGCTAATTCAATCAAGGAAACACTGCATGTTGGTGAAGGGCATATTGAAGAAGGATCAGCCGAGTGGTTCTTGTGGGAGAACAACTCCATTTGGCTCACTAACTTCACACACCATCAGGCTTCCAAGCAGCTCTCAAGGAAACTCAGTTTTCACACTCTATGCTTAGTGCCCTTTGAGTGCATTTTCTAGGAATGAACCTGGTAGAACATCCCACACAAACGAATGCTACACATAAGGGTTTCAGATGCCACCAACTCCACATTCACAGGCAACTTCAGCGCCACAGCCGTTTTCAGATAGCCCTCAATGCAAAGGCTCTAGACGCAAATATTGGTGTGAGAGCTAATTCAATCAAGGAAACACTGCATGTTGGTGAAGGGCATATTGAAGAAGGATCAGCCGAGTGGTTCTTGTGGGAGAACAACTCCATTTGGCTCACTAACTTCACACACCATCAGGCTTCCAAGCAGCTCTCAAGGAAACTCAGTTTTCACACTCTATGCTTAGTGCCCTTTGAGTGCATTATCTAGGAATGAACCTGGTAGAGCATCCCACACAAACGAATGCTCCACATGCGGGTTTCACATGCCACCAACTCCACATTCACAGCAACTTCAGCGCCACAGCCGTTTTCAGATAGCCCTCAATGCAAAGGCTCTAGACGCAAATATTGGTGTGAGAGCTAATTCAATCAAGGAAACACTGCATGTTGGTGAAGGGCATATTGAAGAAGGATCAGCCGAGTGGTTCTTGTGGGAGAACAACTCCATTTGGCTCACTAACTTCACACACCATCAGGCTTCCAAGCAGCTCTCAAGGAAACTCAGTTTTCACACTCTATGCTTAGTGCCCTTTGAGTGCATTATCTAGGAATGAACCTGGTAGAGCATCCCACACAAACGAATGCTACAACTAAGGGTTTCACATGCCACCAACTCCACATTCACAGGCAACCTCAGCGCCACAGCCGTTTTCAGATAGCCCTCAATGCAAAGGCTCTAGACGCAAATATTGGTGTGAGAGCTAATTCAATCAAGGAAACACTGCATGTTGGTGAAGGGCATATTGATGAAGGATCAGCCGAGTGGTTCTTGTGGGAGAACAACTACATCTGGCTCACTAACTTCACACACCATCAGGCTTCCAAGCAGCTCTCAAGGAAACTCAGTTTTCACACTCTATGCTTAGTGCCCTTTGAGTGCCTAGGACTGAAATGAAGCTTGGTGAGCATCCCACACAAACGAATGCTCCACATGCGGGTTTCACATGCCACCAACTCCACATTCACAGGCAACTTCAGCGCCACAGCCATTTTCATATAGCCCTCAATACAAAGGCTCTAGACGCAAATATTGGTGTGAGGCTAATTCAATCAAGGAAACACTGCATGTTGGTGAAGGGCATATTGAAGAAGGATCAGCCGAGTGGTTCTTGTGGGAGAACAACTCCATTTGGCTCACTAACTTCACACATCATCAGGCTTCCAAGCAGCTCTCAAGGAAACTCAGTTTTCACACTCTATGCTTAGTGCCCTTTGAGTGCATTATCTAGGAATGAACCTGGTAGAGCATCCCACACAAACGAATGCTCCACATGCGGGTTTCACATGCCAAAACTCCACATTCACAGGCAACTTCAGCGCCACAGCCGTTTAGATAGCCCTCAATGCAAAGGCTCTAGACGCAAATATTGGTGTGAGAACTAATTCAATCAAGGAAACACTGCATGTTGGTGAAGGGCATATTGAAGAAGGATCAGCCGAGTGGTTCTTGTGGTAGAACAACTCCATTTGGCTCACTAACTTCACACACCATCAGGCTTCCAAGCAGCTCTCAAGGAAACTCAGTTTTCACACTCTATGCTTAGTGCCCTTTGAGTGCATTATCTAGGAATGAACCTGGTACAACATCCCACACAAACGAATGCTACACATAAGGGTTTCAGATGCCACCAACTCCACATTCACAGGCAACTTCAGCGCCACAGCCATTTTCAGATAGCCCTCAATGCAAAGGCTCTTGACGCAAATATTGGTGTGAGAGATAATTCAATCAAGGAAACACTGCATGTTGGTGAAGGGCATATTGAAGAAGGATCAGCCGAGTGGTTCTTGTGGGAGAACAACTCCATTTGGCTCACTAACTTCACACACCATCAGGCTTCCAAGCAGCTCTCAAGGAAACTCAGTTTTCACACTCTATGCTTAGTGCCCTTTGAGTGCATTATCTAGGAATGAACCTGGTAGAGCATCCCACACAAACGAATGCTCCACATGCTGGTTTCACATGCCACCAACTCCACATTCACAGCAACTTCAGCGCCACAGCCGTTTTCAGATAGCCCTCAATGCAAAGGCTCTAGACGCAAATATTGGTGTGAGAGCTAATTCAATCAAGGAAACACTGCATGTTGGTGAAGGGCATATTGAAGAAGGATCAGCCGAGTGGTTCTTGTGGGAGAACAACTCCATTTGGCTCACTAACTTCACACACCATCAGGCTTCCAAGCAGCTCTCAAGGAAACTCAGTTTTCACACTCTATGCTTAGTGCCCTTTGAGTGCATTATCTAGGAATGAACCTGGTAGAGCATCCCACACAAACGAATGCTACAACTAAGGGTTTCACATGCCACCAACTCCACATTCACAGGCAACCTCAGCGCCACAGCCGTTTTCAGATAGCCCTCAATGCAAAGGCTCTAGACGCAAATATTGGTGTGAGAGCTAATTCAATCAAGGAAACACTGCATGTTGGTGAAGGGCATATTGATGAAGGATCAGCCGAGTGGTTCTTGTGGGAGAACAACTACATCTGGCTCACTAACTTCACACACCATCAGGCTTCCAAGCAGCTCTCAAGGAAACTCAGTTTTCACACTCTATGCTTAGTGCCCTTTGAGTGCCTAGGACTGAAATGAAGCTTGGTGAGCATCCCACACAAACGAATGCTCCACATGCGGGTTTCACATGCCACCAACTCCACATTCACAGGCAACTTCAGCGCCACAGCCATTTTCATATAGCCCTCAATGCAAAGGCTCTAGACGCAAATATTGGTGTGAGGCTAATTCAATCAAGGAAACACTGCATGTTGGTGAAGGGCATATTGAAGAAGGATCAGCCGAGTGGTTCTTGTGGGAGAACAACTCCATTTGGCTCACTAACTTCACACATCATCAGGCTTCCAAGCAGCTCTCAAGGCAACTCAGTTTTCACACTCTATGCTTAGTGCCCTTTGAGTGCATTATCTAGGAATGAACCTGGTAGAGCATCCCACACAAACGAATGCTCCACATGCGGGTTTCAATGCCAAAACTCCACATTCACAGGCAACTTCAGCGCCACAGCCGTTTAGATAGCCCTCAATGCAAAGGCTCTAGACGCAAATATTGGTGTGAGAACTAATTCAATCAAGGAAACACTGCATGTTGGTGAAGGGCCTATTGAAGAAGGATCAGCCGAGTGGTTCTTGTGGTAGAACAACTCCATTTGGCTCACTAACTTCACACACCATCAGGCTTCCAAGCAGCTCTCAAGGAAACTGTTTTCACAATCTATGCTTAGTGCCCTTTGAGTGCCTAGGACTGAAAGGAAGCTGGTAGAGCATCCCACACAAACGAATGCTCCACATGCGGGTTTCACATGCCACCAACTCCATATTCACAGGCAACTTCAGCGCCACAGCCGTTTTCAGATAGCCCTCAATGCAAAGGCTCTAGACGCAAATATTGGTGTGAGAGCTAATTCAATCAAGGAAACACTGCATGTTGGTGAAGGGCATATTGAAGAAGGATCAGCCGAGTGGTTCTTGTGGGAGAACAACTCCATTTGGCTCACTAACTTCACACACCATCAGGCTTCCAAGCAGCTCTCAAGGAAACTCAGTTTTCACACTCTATGCTTAGTGCCCTTTGAGTGCATTATCTAGGAATGAACCTGGTAGAACATCCCACACAAACGAATGCTACACATAAGGGTTTCAGATGCCACCAACTCCACATTCACAGGCAACTTCAGCGCCACAGCCGTTTTCAGATAGCCCTCAATGCAAAGGCTCTTGACGCAAATATTGGTGTGAGAGCTAATTCAATCAAGGAAACACTGCATGTTGGTGAAGGGCATATTGAAGAAGGATCAGCCGAGTGGTTCTTGTGGGAGAACAACTCCATTTGGCTCACTAACTTCACACACCATCAGGCTTCCAAGCAGCTCTCAAGGAAACTCAGTTTTCACACTCTATGCTTAGTGCCCTTTGAGTGCATTATCTAGGAATGAACCTGGTAGAGCATCCCACACAAACGAATGCTCCACATGCTGGTTTCACATGCCACCAACTCCACATTCACAGCAACTTCAGCGCCACAGCCGTTTTCAGATAGCCCTCAATGCAAAGGCTCTAGACGCAAATATTGGTGTGAGAGATAATTCAATTAAGGAAACACTGCATGTTGGTGAAGGGCATATTGAAGAAGGATCAGTCGAGTTGTTCTTGTGGGAGAGCAACTCCATTTGGCTCACTAACTTCACACACCATCAGGCTTCCAAGCAGCTCTCAAGGAAACTCAGTTTTCACACTCTATGCTTAGTGCCCTTAAAGTGCAAAGGACTGAAATGAAGCTTGGTGAGCATCCCACACAAACGAATGCTCCACATGCGGGTTTCACATGCCACCAACTCCACATTCACAGGCAACTTCAGCGCCACAGCCGTTTTCAGATAGCCCTCAATGCAAAGGCTCTAGACGCAAATATTGGTGTGAGAGCTAATTCAATCAAGGAAACACTGCATGTTGGTGAATGGCATATTGAAGAAGGATCAGCTGAGTGGTTCTTGTGGGAGAACAACTCCATTTGGCTCACTAACTTCACACACCATCAGGCTTCCAAGCAGCTCTCAAGGAAACTCAGTTTTCACAATCTATGCTTAGTGCCCTTTGAGTGAATTATCTAGGAATGAACCTGGTAGAGCATCCCACACAAACGAATGCTACAACTAAGGGTTTCACATGCCACCAACCCCACATTCACAGGCAACCTCAGCGCCACAGCCGTTTTCAGATAGCCCTCAATGCAAAGGCTCTAGACGCAAATATTGGTGTGAGAGCTAATTCAATCAAGGAAACACTGCATGTTGGTGAAGGGCATATTGATGAAGGATCAACCGAGTGGTTCTTGTGGGAGAACAACTACATCTGGCTCACTAACTTCACACACCATCAGGCTTCCAAGCAGCTCTCAAGGAAACTCAGTTTTCACACTCTATGCTTAGTGCCCTTTGAGTGCATTATCTAGGAATGAACCTGGTAGAGCATCACACACAAACGAATGCTCCACATGCGGGTTTCACATGCCACCAACTCCATATTCACAGGCAACTTCAGCGCCACAGCCGTTTTCAGATAGCCCTCAATGCAAAGGCTCTAGACACAAATATTGGTGTGAGAGCTAATTCAATCAAGGAAACACTGCATGTTGGTGAAGGGCATATTGAAGAAGGATCAGCCGAGTGGTTCTTGTGGGAGAACAACTCCATTTGGCTCACTAACTTCACACACAATCAGGCTTCCAAGCAGCTCTCAAGGAAACTCAGTTTTCACACTCTATGCTTAGTGCCCTTTGAGTGCATTATCTAGGAATGAACCTGGTAGAGCATCCCACACAAACGAATGCTCCACATGCGGGTTTCACATGCCACCAACTCCACATTCACAGGCAACTTCAGCGCCACAGCCATTTTCAGAGAGCCCTCAATGTAAAGGCTCTAGGCGCAAATATTGGTGTGAGAACTAATTCAATCAAGGAAACACTGCATGTTGGTGAAGGGCATATTGAAGAAGGATCAGCCGAGTGGTTCATGTGCTAAAACAACTCCATTTGGCTCACTAACTTCACACACCATCAGGCTTCCAAGCAGCTCTCAAGGAAACTCAGTATTCACACTTTATGCTTAGTGCCCTTTGAGTGCATTATCTGGGAATGAACCTGGTAGAACATCCCACACAAACGAATGCTCCACATGCGGGTTTCACATGCCACCAACTCCACATTCACAGGCAACTTCAGCGCCACAGCCGTTTTCAGATAGCCCTCAATGCAAAGGCTCTAGACGCAAATATTGGTGTGAGAGCTAATTCAATCAAGGAAACACTGCATGTTGGTGAACGGCATATTGATGAAGGATCAGCCGAGTGGTTCTTGTGGGAGAACAACTCCATTTGGCTCACTAACTTCACACACCATCAGGCTTCCAAGCAGCTCTCAAGGAAACTCAGTTTTCACACTCTATGCTTAGTGCCCTTTGAGTGCCTAG
Organism: Ochotona princeps; assembly: GCF_030435755.1. Lineage (NCBI taxonomy): Eukaryota > Metazoa > Chordata > Mammalia > Lagomorpha > Ochotonidae > Ochotona > Ochotona princeps. Next base: position 33,055 of record NW_026697231.1, on the reverse strand, counting down.
GACAGAAATGAAGCTTGGTGAGCATCCCACACAAACGAATGCTCCACATGCGGGTTTCACATGCCACCAACTCCACATTCACAGGCAACTTCAGCGCCACAGCCGTTTTCAGATAGCCCTCAATGCAAAGGCTCTAGACGCAAATATTGGTGTGAGAGCTAATTCAATCAAGGAAACACTGCATGTTGGTGAAGGGCATATTGATGAAGGATCAGCCGAGTGGTTCTTGTGGGAGAACAACTCCATTTGGCTCACTAACTTCACACACCATCAGGCTTCCAAGCAGCTCTCAAGGAAACTCAGTTTTCACACTCTATGCTTAGTGCCCTTTGAGTGCCTAGGACTGAAATGAAGCTTGGTGAGCATCCCACACAAACGAATGCTCCACATGCGGGTTTCACATGCCACCAACTCCATATTCACAGGCAACTTCAGCGCCACAGCCGTTTTCAGATAGCCCTCAATGCCAAGGCTCTAGGCGCAAATATTGGTGTGAGAGCTAATTCAATCAAGGAAACACTGCATGTTGGTGAAGGGCATATTGAAGAAGGATCAGCCGAGTGGTTCTTGTGGGAGAACAACTCCATTTGGCTCACTAACGTCACACACCATCAGGCTTCCAAGCAGCTCTCAAGGAAACTCAGTTTTCACACTCTATGCTTAGTGCCCTTTGAGAGCCTAGGACTGAAATGAACCTGGTAGAACATCCCACACAAACGAATGCTCCACATGCGGGTTTCACATGCCACCAACTCCACATTCACAGGCAACTTCAGCGCCACAGCCGTTTTCAGATAGCCCTCAATGCAAAGGCTCTAGACGCAAATATTGGTGTGAGACCTAATTCAATCAAGGAAACACTGCATGTTGGTGAAGGGCATATTGATGAAGGATCAGCCGAGTGGTTCTTGTGGGAGAACAACTCCATTTGGCTCACTAACTTCACACACCATCAGGCTTCCAAGCAGCTCTCAAGGAAACTCAGTTTTCACACTCTATGCTTAGTGCCCTTTGAGTGCCTAGGACAGAAATGAAGCTTGGTGAGCATCCCACACAAACGAATGCTCCACATGCGGGTTTCACATGCCACCAACTCCACATTCACAGGCAACTTCAGCGCCACAGCCGTTTTCAGATAGCCCTCAATGCAAAGGCTCTAGACGCAAATATTGGTGTGAGAGCTAATTCAATCAAGGAAACACTGCATGTTGGTGAAGGGCATATTGATGAAGGATCAGCCGAGTGGTTCTTGTGGGAGAACAACTCCATTTGGCTCACTAACTTCACACACCATCAGGCTTCCAAGCAGCTCTCAAGGAAACTCAGTTTTCACACTCTATGCTTAGTGCCCTTTGAGTGCCTAGGACTGAAATGAAGCTTGGTGAGCATCCCACACAAACGAATGCTCCACATGCGGGTTTCACATGCCACCAACTCCATATTCACAGGCAACTTCAGCGCCACAGCCGTTTTCAGATAGCCCTCAATGCCAAGGCTCTAGGCGCAAATATTGGTGTGAGAGCTAATTCAATCAAGGAAACACTGCATGTTGGTGAAAGGCATATTGAAGAAGGATCAGCCGAGTGGTTCTTGTGGGAGAACAACTCCATTTGGCTCACTAACTTCACACACCATCAGGCTTTCAAGCAGCTCTCAAGGAAACTCAGTTTTCACACTCTATGCTTAGTGCCCTTTGAGTGCATTATCTAGGAATGAACCTGGTAGAGCATTCCACACAAACGAATGCTCCACATGCGGGTTTCACATGCCACCAACTCCACATTCACAGGCAACTTCAGCGCCACAGCCGTTTTCAGATAGCCCTCAATGCAAAGGCTCTAGACGCAAATATTTGTGTGAGAGCTAATTCAATCAAGGAAAAACTGCATGTTGCTGAAGGGCATATTGAAGAAGGATCAGCCGAGTGGTTCTTGTGGGAGAACAACTTCATCTGGCTCACTAACTTCACACACCATCAGGCTTCCAAGCAGCTCTCAAGGAAACTCAGTTTTTACACTCTATGCTTAGTGCCCTTTGAGTGCATTATCTAGGAATGAACCTGGTAGAGCATCCCACACAAACGAATGCTCCACATAAGGGTTTCACATGCCACCAACTCCACATTCACAGGCAACTTCAGCGCCACAGCCATTTTCAGAGAGCCCTCAATGTAAAGGCTCTAGGCGCAAATATTGGTGTGAGAGCTAATTCAATCAAGGAAACACTGCATGTTGGTGAAGGGCATATTGAAGAAGGATCAGCCGAGTGGTTCTTGTGGGAGAACAACTCCATTTGGCTCACTAACTTCACACACCATCACGCTTCCAAGCAGCTCTCAAGGAAACTCAGTTTTCACACTCTATGCTTAGTGCCCTTTGAGTGCATTATCTAGGAATGAACCTGGTAGAACATCCCACACAAACGAATGCTCCACATGCGGGTTTCACATGCCACCAACTCCACATTCACAGGCAACTTCAGCGCCACAGCCGTTTTCAGATAGCCCTCAATGCAAAGGCTCTAGACGCAAATATTGGTGTGAGAGCTAATTCAATCAAGGAAACACTGCATGTTGGTGAAGGGCATATTGAAGAAGGATCAGCCGAGTGGTTCTTGTGGGAGAACAACTCCATTTGGCTCACTAACTTCACACACCATCAGGCTTCCAAGCAGCTCTCAAGGAAACTCAGTTTTCACACTCTATGCTTAGTGCCCTTTGAGTGCCTAGGACTGAAATGAAGCTTGGTGAGCATCCCACACAAACGAATGCTCCACATGCGGGTTTCACATGCCACCAACTCCACATTCACAGGCAACTTCAGCGCCACAGCCGTTTTCAGATAGCCCTCAATGCAAAGGCTCTAGACGCAAATATTGGTGTGAGAGCTAATTCAATCAAGGAAACACTGCATGTTGGTGAAGGGCATATTGATGAAGGATCAGCCGAGTGGTTCTTGTGGGAGAACAACTCCATTTGGCTCACTAAATTCACACACCATCAGGCTTCCAAGCAGCTCTCAAGGAAACTCAGTTTTCACACTCTATGCTTAGTGCCCTTTGAGTGCATTATCTAGGAATGAACCTGGTAGAGCATCCCACACAAACGAATGCTCCACATGCGGGTTTCACATGCCACCAACTCCACATTCACAGGCAACTTCAGCGCCACAGCCGTTTTCAGATAGCCCTCAATGCAAAGGCTCTAGACGCAAATATTGGTGTGAGAGCTAATTCAATCAAGGAAAAACTGCATGTTGCTGAAGGGCATATTGAAGAAGGATCAGCCGAGTGGTTCTTGTGGGAGAACAACTTCATCTGGCTCACTAACTTCACACACCATCAGGCTTCCAAGCAGCTCTCAAGGAAACTCAGTTTTTACACTCTATGCTTAGTGCCCTTTGAGTGCATTATCTAGGAATGAACCTGGTAGAGCATCCCACACAAACGAATGCTCCACATAAGGGTTTCACATGCCACCAACTCCACATTCACAGGCAACTTCAGCGCCACAGCCGTTTTCAGATAGCCCTCAATGCAAAGGCTCTAGACGCAAATATTGGTGCGAGAGCTAATTCAATCAAGGAAACACTGCATGTTGGTGAAGGGCATATTGAAGAAGGATCAGCCGAGTGGTTCTTGTGGGAGAACAACTCCATTTGGCTCACTAACTTCACACACCATCAGGCTTCCAAGCAGCTCTCAAGGAAACTCAGTTTTCACACTCTATGCTTAGTGCCCTTTGAGTGCATTATCTAGGAATGAACCTGGTAGAGCATCCCACACAAACGAATGCTCCACATGCGGGTTTCACATGCCACCAACTCCACATTCACAGGCAACTTCAGCGCCACAGCCGTTTTCAGATAGCCCTCAATGCAAAGGCTCTAGACGCAAATATTTGTGTGAGAGCTAATTCAATCAAGGAAAAACTGCATGTTGCTGAAGGGCATATTGAAGAAGGATCAGCCGAGTGGTTCTTGTGGGAGAACAACTTCATCTGGCTCACTAACTTCACACACCATCAGGCTTCCAAGCAGCTCTCAAGGAAACTCAGTTTTCACACTCTATGCTTAGTGCCCTTTGAGTGCATTATCTAGGAATGAACCTGGTAGAGCATCCCACACAAACGAATGCTCCACATGCGGGTTTCACATGCCACCAACTCCACATTCACAGGCAACTTCAGCGCCACAGCCGTTTTCAGATAGCCCTCAACGCAAAGGCTCTAGACGCAAATATTGGTGTGAGACCTAATTCAATCAAGGAAACACTGCATGTTGGTGAAGGGCATATTGAAGAAGGATCAGCCGAGTGGTTCTTGTGGGAGAACAACTCCATTTGGCTCACTAACTTCACACACCATCAGGCTTCCAAGCAGCTCTCAAGGAAACTCAGTTTTCACACTCTATGCTTAGTGCCCTTTGAATGCCTAGGACTGAAATGAAGCTGGTAGAGCATCCCACACAAACGAATGCTCCACATGCGGGTTTCACATGCCACCAACTCCACATTCACAGGCAACTTCAGCGCCACAGCCGTTTTCAGATAGCCCTCAATGCAAAGGCTCTAGACGCAAATATTGGTGTGAGAGCTAATTCAATCAAGGAAACACTGCATGTTGGTGAAGGGCATATTGATGAAGGATCAGCCGAGTGGTTCTTGTGGGAGAACAACTCCATTTGGCTCACTAAATTCACACACCATCAGGCTTCCAAGCAGCTCTCAAGGAAACTCAGTTTTCACACTCTATGCTTAGTGCCCTTTGAGTGCATTATCTAGGAATGAACCTGGTAGAGCATCCCACACAAACGAATGCTCCACATGCGGGTTTCACATGCCACCAACTCCACATTCACAGGCAACTTCAGCGCCACAGCCGTTTTCAGATAGCCCTCAATGCAAAGGCTCTAGACGCAAATATTGGTGTGAGAGCTAATTCAATCAAGGAAACACTGCATGTTGGTGAAGGGCATATTGAAGAAGGATCAGCCGAGTGGTTCTTGTGCTAGAACAACTCCATTTGGCTCACTAACTTCACACACCATCAGGCTTCCAAGCAGCTCTCAAGGAAACTCAGTATTCACACTCTATGCTTAGTGCCCTTTGAGTGCATTATCTAGGAATGAACCTGGTAGAACATCCCACACAGACGAATGCTCCACATGCGTGTTTCACATGCCTCCAACTCCACATTCACAGGCAACTTCAGCGCCACAGCCATTTTCAGATAGCCCTCAATGCAAAGGCTCTCGACGCAAATATTGGTGTGAGAGCTAATTCAATCAAGGAAACACTGCATGTTGGTGAAGGGCATATTGAAGAAGGATCAGCCAAGTGGTTCTTGTGGGAGAACAACTCCATTTGGCTCACTAACTTCACACACCATCAGGCTTCCAAGCAGCTCTCAAGGAAACTCAGTTTTCACACTCTATGCTTAGTGCCCTTTGAGTGCCTAGGACTGAAATGAAGCTTGGTGAGCATCCCACACAAACGAATGCTCCACATGCGGGTTTCACATGCCACCAACTCCATATTCACAGGCAACTTCAGAGCCACAGCCGTTTTCAGATAGCTCTCAATGCAAAGGCTCTAGACACAAATATTGGTGTGAGAGCTAATTCAATCAAGGAAACACTGCATGTTGGTGAAGTGCATATTGAAGAAGGATCAGCCGAGTGGTTCTTGTGGGAGAACAACTCCATTTGGCTCACTAACTTCACACACCATCAGGCTGCCAAGCAGCTCTCAAGGAAACTCAGTTTTCACACTCTATGCTTAGTGCCCTTTGAGTGCATTATCTAGGAATGAACCTTTTAGAGCATCCCACACAAATGAATGCTCCACATGCGGGTTTCACATGCCACCAACTCCACATTCACAGGCAACTTCAGCGCCACAGCCGTTTTCAGATAGCCCTCAATGCAAAGGCTCTAGGCGCAAATATTGGTGTGAGAGCTAATTCAATCAAGGAAACACTGCATGTTGAAGAAGGGCATATTGAAGAAGGATCAGCCGAGTGATTCTTGTGCTAGAACAACTCCATTTGGCTCACTAACTTCACACACCATCAGGCTTCCAAGCAGCTCTCAAGGAAACTCAGTTTTCACACTCTATGCTTAGTGCCCTTTGAGTGCATTATCTAGGAATGAACCTGGTAGAGCATCCCACACAAACGAATGCTCCGCATGCGGGTTTCACATGCCAACAACTCCACATTCACAGGCAACTTCAGCACCACAGCCGTTTTCAGATAGCCCTCAACGCAAAGGCTCTAGACGCAAATATTGGTGTGAGAGCTAATTCAATCAAGGAAACACTGCATGTTGGTGAAGGGCATATTGATGAAGGATCAGCCGAGTGGTTCTTGTGGGAGAACAACTTCATCTGGCTCACTAACTTCACACACCATCAGGCTTCCAAGCAGCTCTCAAGGAAACTCAGTTTTCACACTCTATGCTTAGTGCCCTTTGAGTGCCTAGGACTGAAATGAAGCTTGGTGAGCATCCCACACAAACGAATGCTCCACATGCGGGTTTCACATGCCACCAACTCCATATTCACAGGCAACTTCAGCGCCACAGCCGTTTTCAGATAGCCCTCAATGCAAAGGCTCTAGACGCAAATATTGGTGTGAGAGCTAATTCAATCAAGGAAACACTGCATGTTGGTGAAGGGCATATTGAAGAAGGATCAGCCGAGTGGTTCTTGTGGGAGAACAACTTCATCTGGCTCACTAACTTCACACACCATCAGGCTTCCAAGCAGCTCTCAAGGAAACTCAGTTTTTACACTCTATGCTTAGTGCCCTTTGAGTGCATTATCTAGGAATGAACCTGGTAGAGCATCCCACACAAACGAATGCTCCACATGCGGGTTTCACATGCCACCAACTCCACATTCACAGGCAACTTCAGCGCCACAGCCCTTTTCAGATAGCGCTCAATGCAAAGGCTCTAGACGCAAATATTGGTGTGACAGCTAATTCAATCAAGGAAACACTGCATGTTGGTGAAGGGCATATTGAAGAAGGATCAGCCGAGTGGTTCTTATGGGAGAACAACTCCATTTGGCTCACTAACTTCACACACCATCAGGCTTCCAAGCAGCTCTCAAGGAAACTCAGTTTTCACACTCTATGCTTAGTGCCCTTTGAGTGCATTATCTAGGAATGAACCTGGTAGAGCATCCCACACAAACGAATGCTCCACATGCGGGTTTCACATGCCACCAACTCCACATTCACAGGCAACTTCAGCGCCACAGCCGTTTTCAGATAGCGCTCAATGCAAAGGCTCTAGACGCAAATATTGGTGTGAGAGCTAATTCAATCAAGGAAACACTGCATGTTGGTGAAGGGCATATTGAAGAAGGATCAGATGAGTGGTTCTTGTGCTAGAACAACTCCATTTGGCTCACTAACTTCACACACCATCACGCTTCCAAGCAGCTCTCAAGGAAACTCAGTATTCACACTCTATGCTTAGTGCCCTTTGAGTGCATTATCTAGGAATGAACCTGGTAGAGCATCCCACACAAACGAATGCTCCACATGCGGGTTTCACATGCCACCAACTCCATATTCACAGGCAAGTTCAGCGCCACAGCCGTTTTCAGGTAGCCCTCAATGCAAAGGCTCTAAACGCAAATATTGGTGTGAGAGCTAATTCAATCAAGGAAACAATGCATGTTGGTGAAGGGCATATTGAAGAAGGATCAGCCGAGTGGTTCTTGTGCTAGAACAACTCCATTTGGCTCACTAACTTCACACACCATCACGCTTCCAAGCAGCTCTCAAGGAAACTCAGTATTCACACTCTATGCTTAGTGCCCTTTGAGTGCATTATCTAGGAATGAACCTGGTAGAGCATCCCACACAAACGAATGCTCCACATGCGGGTTTCACATGCCACCAACTCCATATTCACAGGCAAGTTCAGCGCCACAGCCGTTTTCAGGTAGCCCTCAATGCAAAGGCTCTAAACGCAAATATTGGTGTGAGAGCTAATTCAATCAAGGAAACACTGCATGTTGGTGAAGGGCATATTGATGAAGGATCAGCCGAGTGATTCTTGTGGGAGAACAACTCCATTTGGCTCACTAACTTCACACACCATCAGGCTTCCAAGCAGCTCTCAAGGAAACTCAGTTTTCACACTCTATGCTTAGTGCCCTTTGAGTGCATTATCTAGGAATGAACCTGGTAGAGCATCCCACACAAACGAATGCTCCACATGCGGGTTTCACATGCCACCAACTCCACATTCACAGGCAACTTCAGCGCCACAGCCGTTTTCAGATAGCCCTCAATGCAAAGGTTCTAGACGCAAATATTGGTGTGAGAGCTAATTCAATCAAGGAAACACTGCATGTTGGTGAAGGGCATATTGAAGAAGGATCAGCCGAGTGGATCTTGTGCTAGAACAACTCCATTTGGCTCACTAACTTCACACACCATCAGGCTTCCAAGCAGCTCTCAAGGAAACTCAGTATTCACACTCTATGCTTAGTGCCCTTTGAGTGCATTAACTAGGAATGAACCTGGTAGAACATCCCACACAGACGAAAGCTCCACATGTGTGTTTCACATGCCTCCAACTCCACATTCACAGGCAACTTCAGCGCCACAGCCGTTTTCAGATAGCCCTCAATGCAAAGGCTCTAGACGCAAATATTGGTGTGAGAGCTAATTCAATCAAGGAAACACTGCATGTTGGTGAAGGGCATATTGAAGAAGGATCAGCCAAGTGGTTCTTGTGGGAGAACAACTCCATTTGGCTCACTAACTTCACACACCATCAGGCTTCCAAGCAGCTCTCAAGGAAACTCAGTTTTCACACTCTATGCTTAGTGCCCTTTGAGTGCCTAGGACGGAAATGAAGCTTGGTGAGCATCCCACACAAACGAATGCTCCACATGCGGGTTTCACATGCCACCAACTCCATATTCACAGGCAACTTCAGCGCCACAGCCGTTTTCAGATAGCCCTCAATGCAAAGGCTCTAGACACAAATATTGGTGTGAGAGCTAATTCAATCAAGGAAACACTGCATGTTGGTGAAGTGCATATTGAAGAAGGATCAGCCGAGTGGTTCTTGTGGGAGAACAACTCCATTTGGCTCACTAACTTCACACACCATCAGGCTGCCAAGCAGCTCTCAAGGAAACTCAGTTTTCACACTCTATGCTTAGTGCCCTTTGAGTGCATTATCTAGGAATGAACCTTTTAGAGCATCCCACACAAATGAATGCTCCACATGCGGGTTTCACATGCCACCAACTCCACATTCACAGGCAACTTCAGCCCCGCAGCCCTTTTCAGATAGCCCTCAATGCAAAGGCTCTAGACGCAAATATTGGTGTGAGAGCTAATTCAATCAAGGAAACACTGCATGTTGGTGAAGGGCATATTGAAGAAGGATCAGCCGAGTGGTTCTTGTGCTAGAACAACTCCATTTGGCTCACTAACTTCACACACCATCAGGCTTCCAAGCAGCTCTAAAGGAAACTCAGTATTCACACTCTATGCTTAGTGCCCTTTGAGTGCATTATCTAGGAATGAACCTGGTAGAGCATCCCACACAGATGAATGCTCCACATGCGTGTTTCACATGCCTCCAACTCCACATTCACAGGCAACTTCAGCGCCACAGCCGTTTTCAGATAGCCCTCAATGCAAAGCCTCTAGACGCAAATATTGGTGTGAGAGCTAATTCAATCAAGGAAACACTGCATGTTGGTGAAGGGCATATTGAAGAAGGATCAGCCAAGTGGTTCTTGTGGGAGAACAACTCCATTTGGCTCACTAACTTCACACACCATCAGGCTTCCAAGCAGCTCTCAAGGAAACTCAGTTTTCACACACTATGCTTAGTGCCCTTTGAGTGCCTAGGACTGAAATGAAGCTTGGTGAGCATCCCACACAAACGAATGCTCCACATGCGGGTTTCACATGCCACCAACTCCACATTCACAGGCAACTTCAGCGCCACAGCCGTTTTCAGATAGCCCTCAATGCAAAGGCTCTAGACACAAATATTGGTGTGAGAGCTAATTCAATCAAGGAAACACTGCATGTTGGTGAAGTGCATATTGAAGAAGGATCAGCCGAGTGGTTCTTGTGGGAGAACAACTCCATTTGGCTCACTAACTTCACACACCATCAGGCTTCCAAGCAGCTCTCAAGGAAACTCAGTTTTCACACTCTATGCTTAGTGCCCTTTGAGTGCATTATCTAGGAATGAACCTGGTAGAGCATCCCACACAAACGAATGCTCCGCATGCGGGTTTCACATGCCACCAACTCCATATTCACAGGCAACTTCAGCGCCACAGCCGTTTTCAGATGGCCCTCAATGCAAAGGCTCTAGACGCAAATATTGGTGTGAGAGCTAATTCAATCAAGGAAACACTGCATGTTGGTGAAGGGCATATTGAAGAAGGATCAGCCGAGTGGTTCTTGTGGGAGAACAACTCCATTTGGCTCACTAACTTCACACACCATCAGGCTTCCAAGCAGCTCTCAAGGAAACTCAGTTTTCACACTCTATGCTTAGTGCCCTTTGAGTGCATTATCTAGGAATGAACCTGGTAGAGCATCCCACACAAACGAATGCTCCGCAGGCTGGATTCACATGCCACCAACTCCACATTCACAGGCAACTTCAGCGCCACAGCCCTTTTCAGATAGCCCTCAATGCAAAGGCTCTAGACGCAAATATTGGTGTGAGAGCTAATTCAATCAAGGAAACACTGCATGTTGGTGAAGGGCATATTGATGAAGGATCAGCCGAGTGGTTCTTGTGGGAGAACAACTTCATCTGGCTCACTAACTTCACACACCATCAGGCTTCCAAGCAGCTCTCAAGGAAACTCAGTTTTCACACTCTATGCTTAGTGCCCTTTGAGTGCCTAGGACTGAAATGAAGCTTGGTGAGCATCCCACACAAACGAATGCTCCACATGCGGGTTTCACATACCACCAACTCCATATTCACAGGCAACTTCAGCGCCACAGCCGTTTTCAGATAGCCCTCAATGCAAAGGCTCTAGACGCAAATATTGGTGTGAGAGCTAATTCAATCAAGGAAACACTGCATGTTGGTGAAGGGCATATTGAAGAAGGATCAGCCGAGTGGTTCTTGTGGGAGAACAACTTCATCTGGCTCACTAACTTCACACACCATCAGGCTTCCAAGCAGCTCTCAAGGAAACTCAGTTTTTACACTCTATGCTTAGTGCCATTTGAGTGCATTATCTAGGAATGAACCTGGTAGAGCATCCCACACAAACGAATGCTCCACATGCGGGTTTCACATGCCACCAACTCCACATTCACAGGCAACTTCAGCGCCACAGCCCTTTTCAGATAGCGCTCAATGCAAAGGCTCTGGACGCAAATATTGGTGTGAGAGCTAATTCAATCAAGGAAACACTGCATGTTGGTGAAGGGCATATTGAAGAAGGATCAGCCGAGTGGTTCTTGTGGGAGAACAACTCCATTTGGCTCACTAACTTCACACACCATCAGGCTTCCAAGCAGCTCTCAAGGAAACTCAGTTTTCACACTCTATGCTTAGTGCCCTTTGAGTGCATTATCTAGGAATGAACCTGGTAGAGCATCCCACACAAACGAATGCTCCACATGCGGGTTTCACATGCCACCAACTCCACATTCACAGGCAACTTCAGCGCCACAGCCCTTTTCAGATAGCCCTCAATGCAAAGGCTCTAGACGCAAATATTGGTGTGAGAGCTAATTCAATCAAGGAAACACTGCATGTTGGTGAAGGGCATATTGAAGAAGGATCAGATGAGTGCTTCTTGTGCTAGAACAACTCCATTTGGCTCACTAACTTCACACACCATCACGCTTCCAAGCAGCTCTCAAGGAAACTCAGTATTCACACTCTATGCTTAGTGCCCTTTGAGTGCATTATCTAGGAATGAACCTGGTAGAGCATCCCACACAAACGAATGCTCCACATGCGGGTTTCACATGCCACCAACTCCATATTCACAGGCAAGTTCAGCGCCACAGCCGTTTTCAGGTAGCCCTCAATGCAAAGGCTCTAAACGCAAATATTGGTGTGAGAGCTAATTCAATCAAGGAAACACTGCATGTTGGTGAAGGGCATATTGATGAAGGATCAGCCGAGTGATTCTTGTGGGAGAACAACTCCATTTGGCTCACTAACTTCACACACCATCAGGCTTCCAAGCAGCTCTCAAGGAAACTCAGTTTTCACACTCTATGCTTAGTGCCCTTTGAGTGCATTATCTAGGAATGAACCTGGTAGAGCATCCCACACAAACGAATGCTCCACATGCGGGTTTCACATGCCACCACCTCCACATTCACAGGCAACTTCAGCGCCACAGCCGTTTTCAGATATCCCTCAATGCAAAGGCTCTAGACGCAAATATTGGTGTGAGAGCTAATTCAATCAAGGAAACACTGCATGTTGGTGAAGGGCATATTGAAGAAGGATCAGCCGAGTGGATCTTGTGCTAGAACAACTCCATTTGGCTCACTAACTTCACACACCATCAGGCTTCCAAGCAGCTCTCAAGGAAACTCAGTATTCACACTCTATGCTTAGTGCCCTTTGAGTGCATTATCTAGGAATGAACCTGGTAGAACATCCCACACAGACGAATGCTCCACATGCGTGTTTCACATGCCTCCAACTCCACATTCACAGGCAACTTCAGCGCCACAGCCGTTTTCAGATAGCCCTCAATGCAAAGGCTCTAGACGCAAATATTGGTGTGAGAGCTAATTCAATCAAGGAAACACTGCATGTTGGTGAAGGGCATATTGAAGAAGGATCAGCCAAGTGGTTCTTGTGGGAGAACAACTCCATTTGGCTCACTAACTTCACACACCATCAGGCTTCCAAGCAGCTCTCAAGGAAACTCAGTTTTCACACTCTATGCTTAGTTGCCCTTTGAGTGCCTAGGACGGAAATGAAGCTTGGTGAGCATCCCACACAAACGAATGCTCCACATGCGGGTTTCACATGCCACCAACTCCATATTCACAGGCAACTTCAGCGCCACAGCCGTTTTCAGATAGCCCTCAATGCAAAGGCTCTAGACACAAATATTGGTGTGAGAGCTAATTCAATCAAGGAAACACTGCATGTTGGTGAAGTGCATATTGAAGAAGGATCAGCCGAGTGGTTCTTGTGGGAGAACAACTCCATTTGGCTCACTAACTTCACACACCATCAGGCTGCCAAGCAGCTCTCAAGGAAACTCAGTTTTCACACTCTATGCTTAGTGCCCTTTGAGTGCATTATCTAGGAATGAACCTTTTAGAGGATCCCACACAAATGAATGCTCCACATGCGGGTTTCACATGCCACCAACTCCACATTCACAGGCAACTTCAGCCCCGCAGCCCTTTTCAGATAGCCCTCAATGCAAAGGCTCTAGACGCAAATATTGGTGTGAGAGCTAATTCAATCAAGGAAACACTGCATGTTGGTGAAGGGCATATTGAAGAAGGATCAGCCGAGTGGTTCTTGTGCTAGAACAACTCCATTTGGCTCACTAACTTCACACACCATCAGGCTTCCAAGCAGCTCTCAAGGAAACTCAGTATTCACACTCTATGCTTAGTGCCCTTTGAGTGCATTATCTAGGAATGAACCTGGTAGAGCATCCCACACAAACGAATGCTCCGCATGCGGGTTTCACATGCCACCAACTCCACATTCACAGGCAACTTCAGCACCACAGCCGTTTTCAGATGGCCCTCAATGCAAAGGCTCTAGACGCAAATATTGGTGTGAGAGCTAATTCAATCAAGGAAACACTGCATGTTGGTGAAGGGCATATTGAAGAAGGATCAGCCGAGTGGTTCTTGTGGGAGAACAACTCCATTTGGCTCACTAACTTCACACACCATCAGGCTTCCAAGCAGCTCTCAAGGAAACTCAGTTTTCACACTCTATGCTTAGTGCCCTTTGAGTGCATTATCTAGGAATGAACCTGGTAGAGCATCCCACACAAACGAATGCTCCGCAGGCTGGATTCACATACCACCAACTCCACATTCACAGGCAACTTCAGCGCCACAGCCGTTTTCAGATAGCCCTCAATGCAAAGGCTCTAGACGCAAATATTGGTGTGAGAGCTAATTCAATCAAGGAAACACTGCATGTTGGTGAAGGGCATATTGAAGAAGGATCAGCCGAGTGGTTCTTGTGGGAGAACAACTTCATCTGGCTCACTAACTTCACACACCATCAGGCTTCCAAGCAGCTCTCAAGGAAACTCAGTTTTTACACTCTATGCTTAGTGCCCTTTGAGTGCATTATCTAGGAATGAACCTGGTAGAGCATCCCACACAAACGAATGCTCCACATGCGGGTTTCACATGCCACCAACTCCACATTCACAGGCAACTTCAGCGCCACAGCCCTTTTCAGATACCCCTCAATGCAAAGGCTCTAGACGCAAATATTGGTGTGAGAGCTAATTCAATCAAGGAAACACTGCATGTTGGTGAAGGGCATATTGAAGAAGGATCAGCCGAGTGGTTCTTGTGGGAGAACAACTCCATTTGGCTCACTAACTTCACACACCATCAGGCTTCCAAGCAGCTCTCAAGGAAACTCAGTTTTCACACTCTATGCTTAGTGCCCTTTGAGTGCATTATCTAGGAATGAACCTGGTAGAGCATCCCACACAAACGAATGCTCCACATGCGGGTTTCACATGCCACCAACTCCACATTCACAGGCAACTTCAGCGCCACAGCCCTTTTCAGATAGCCCTCAATGCAAAGGCTCTAGACGCAAATATTGGTGTGAGAGCTAATTCAATCAAGGAAACACTGCATGTTCGTGAAGAACATATTGAAGAAGGATCAGCCGAGTGGTTCTTGTGCTAGAACAACTCCATTTGGCTCACTAACTTCACACACCATCACGCTTCCAAGCAGCTCTCAAGGAAACTCAGTATTCACACTCTATGCTTAGTGCCCTTTGAGTGCATTATCTAGGAATGAACCTGGTAGAGCATCCCACACAAACGAATGCTCCACATGCGGGTTTCACATGCCACCAACTCCATATTCACAGGCAAGTTCAGCGCCACAGCCGTTTTCAGGTAGCCCTCAATGCAAAGGCTCTAAACGCAAATATTGGTGTGAGAGCTAATTCAATCAAGGAAACAATGCATGTTGGTGAAGGGCATATTGATGAAGGATCAGCCGAGTGATTCTTGTGGGAGAACAACTCCATTTGGCTCACTAACTTCACACACCATCAGGCTTCCAAGCAGCTCTCAAGGAAACTCAGTTTTCACACTCTATGCTTAGTGCCCTTTGAGTGCATTATCTAGGAATGAACCTGGTAGAGCATCCCACACAAACGAATGCTCCACATGCGGGTTTCACATGCCACCAACTCCACATTCACAGGCAACTTCAGCGCCACAGCCGTTTTCAGATAGCCCTCAATGCAAAGGCTCTAGACGCAAATATTGGTGTGAGAGCTAATTCAATCAAGGAAACACTGCATGTTGGTGAAGGGCATATTGATGAAGGATCAGCCAAGTGGTTCTTGTGGGAGAACAACTCCATTTGGCTCACTAAATTCACACACCATCAGGCTTCCAAGCAGCTCTCAAGGAAACTCAGTTTTCACACTCTATGCTTAGTGCCCTTTGAGTGCATTATCTAGGAATGAACCTGGTAGAGCATCCCACACAAACGAATGCTCCACATGCGGGTTTCACATGCCACCAACTCCACATTCACAGGCAACTTCAGCGCCACAGCCGTTTTCAGATAGCCCTCAATGCAAAGGCTCTAGACGCAAATATTGGTGTGAGAGCTAATTCAATCAAGGAAACACTGCATGTTGGTGAAGGGCATATTGAAGAAGGATCAGCCGAGTGGTTCTTGTGCTAGAACAACTCCATTTGGCTCACTAACTTCACACACCATCAGGCTTCCAAGCAGCTCTCAAGGAAACTCAGTATTCACACTCTATGCTTAGTGCCCTTTGAGTGCATTATCTAGGAATGAACCTGGTAGAACATCCCACACAGACGAATGCTCCACATGCGTGTTTCACATGCCTCCAACTCCACATTCACAGGCAACTTCAGCGCCACAGCCATTTTCAGATAGCCCTCAATGCAAAGGCTCTCGACGCAAATATTGGTGTGAGAGCTAATTCAATCAAGGAAACACTGCATGTTGGTGAAGGGCATATTGAAGAAGGATCAGCCGAGTGGTTCTTGTGGGAGAACAACTCCATTTGGCTCACTAACTTCACACACCATCAGGCTTCCAAGCAGCTCTCAAGGAAACTCAGTTTTCACACTCTATGCTTAGTGCCCTTTGAGTGCCTAGGACTGAAATGAAGCTTGGTGAGCATCCCACACAAACGAATGCTCCACATGCGGGTTTCACATGCCACCAACTCCATATTCACAGGCAACTTCAGAGCCACAGCCGTTTTCAGATAGCTCTCAATGCAAAGGCTCTAGACACAAATATTGGTGTGAGAGCTAATTCAATCAAGGAAACACTGCATGTTGGTGAAGTGCATATTGAAGAAGGATCAGCCGAGTGGTTCTTGTGGGAGAACAACTCCATTTGGCTCACTAACTTCACACACCATCAGGCTGCCAAGCAGCTCTCAAGGAAACTCAGTTTTCACACTCTATGCTTAGTGCCCTTTGAGTGCATTATCTAGGAATGAACCTTTTAGAGCATCCCACACAAATGAATGCTCCACATGCGGGTTTCACATGCCACCAACTCCACATTCACAGGCAACTTCAGCGCCACAGCCGTTTTCAGATAGCCCTCAATGCAAAGGCTCTAGGCGCAAATATTGGTGTGAGAGCTAATTCAATCAAGGAAACACTGCATGTTGAAGAAGGGCATATTGAAGAAGGATCAGCCGAGTGATTCTTGTGCTAGAACAACTCCATTTGGCTCACTAACTTCACACACCATCAGGCTTCCAAGCAGCTCTCAAGGAAACTCAGTTTTCACACTCTATGCTTAGTGCCCTTTGAGTGCATTATCTAGGAATGAACCTGGTAGAGCATCCCACACAAACGAATGCTCCGCATGCGGGTTTCACATGCCAACAACTCCACATTCACAGGCAACTTCAGCACCACAGCCGTTTTCAGATAGCCCTCAACGCAAAGGCTCTAGACGCAAATATTGGTGTGAGAGCTAATTCAATCAAGGAAACACTGCATGTTGGTGAAGGGCATATTGATGAAGGATCAGCCGAGTGGTTCTTGTGGGAGAACAACTTCATCTGGCTCACTAACTTCACACACCATCAGGCTTCCAAGCAGCTCTCAAGGAAACTCAGTTTTCACACTCTATGCTTAGTGCCCTTTGAGTGCCTAGGACTGAAATGAAGCTTGGTGAGCATCCCACACAAACGAATGCTCCACATGCGGGTTTCACATGCCACCAACTCCATATTCACAGGCAACTTCAGCGCCACAGCCGTTTTCAGATAGCCCTCAATGCAAAGGCTCTAGACGCAAATATTGGTGTGAGAGCTAATTCAATCAAGGAAACACTGCATGTTGGTGAAGGGCATATTGAAGAAGGATCAGCCGAGTGGTTCTTGTGGGAGAACAACTTCATCTGGCTCACTAACTTCACACACCATCAGGCTTCCAAGCAGCTCTCAAGGAAACTCAGTTTTTACACTCTATGCTTAGTGCCCTTTGAGTGCATTATCTAGGAATGAACCTGGTAGAGCATCCCACACAAACGAATGCTCCACATGCGGGTTTCACATGCCACCAACTCCACATTCACAGGCAACTTCAGCGCCACAGCCCTTTTCAGATAGCGCTCAATGCAAAGGCTCTAGACGCAAATATTGGTGTGACAGCTAATTCAATCAAGGAAACACTGCATGTTGGTGAAGGGCATATTGAAGAAGGATCAGCCGAGTGGTTCTTATGGGAGAACAACTCCATTTGGCTCACTAACTTCACACACCATCAGGCTTCCAAGCAGCTCTCAAGGAAACTCAGTTTTCACACTCTATGCTTAGTGCCCTTTG
This sequence comes from Ochotona princeps, assembly GCF_030435755.1. Taxonomy (NCBI): domain Eukaryota; kingdom Metazoa; phylum Chordata; class Mammalia; order Lagomorpha; family Ochotonidae; genus Ochotona; species Ochotona princeps. Next base: position 14,990 of record NW_026697231.1, on the reverse strand, counting down.
AGTGCATTATCTAGGAATGAACCTGGTAGAGCATCCCACACAAACGAATGCTCCACATGCGGGTTTCACATGCCACCAACTCCACATTCACAGGCAACTTCAGCGCCACAGCCGTTTTCAGATAGCGCTCAATGCAAAGGCTCTAGACGCAAATATTGGTGTGAGAGCTAATTCAATCAAGGAAACACTGCATGTTGGTGAAGGGCATATTGAAGAAGGATCAGATGAGTGGTTCTTGTGCTAGAACAACTCCATTTGGCTCACTAACTTCACACACCATCACGCTTCCAAGCAGCTCTCAAGGAAACTCAGTATTCACACTCTATGCTTAGTGCCCTTTGAGTGCATTATCTAGGAATGAACCTGGTAGAGCATCCCACACAAACGAATGCTCCACATGCGGGTTTCACATGCCACCAACTCCATATTCACAGGCAAGTTCAGCGCCACAGCCGTTTTCAGGTAGCCCTCAATGCAAAGGCTCTAAACGCAAATATTGGTGTGAGAGCTAATTCAATCAAGGAAACAATGCATGTTGGTGAAGGGCATATTGAAGAAGGATCAGCCGAGTGGTTCTTGTGCTAGAACAACTCCATTTGGCTCACTAACTTCACACACCATCACGCTTCCAAGCAGCTCTCAAGGAAACTCAGTATTCACACTCTATGCTTAGTGCCCTTTGAGTGCATTATCTAGGAATGAACCTGGTAGAGCATCCCACACAAACGAATGCTCCACATGCGGGTTTCACATGCCACCAACTCCATATTCACAGGCAAGTTCAGCGCCACAGCCGTTTTCAGGTAGCCCTCAATGCAAAGGCTCTAAACGCAAATATTGGTGTGAGAGCTAATTCAATCAAGGAAACAATGCATGTTGGTGAAGGGCATATTGATGAAGGATCAGCCGAGTGATTCTTGTGGGAGAACAACTCCATTTGGCTCACTAACTTCACACACCATCACGCTTCCAAGCAGCTCTCAAGGAAACTCAGTTTTCACACTCTATGCTTAGTGCCCTTTGAGTGCATTATCTAGGAATGAACCTGGTAGAGCATCCCACACAAACGAATGCTCCACATGCGGGTTTCACATGCCACCAACTCCACATTCACAGGCAACTTCAGCGCCACAGCCGTTTTCAGATAGCCCTCAATGCAAAGGTTCTAGACGCAAATATTGGTGTGAGAGCTAATTCAATCAAGGAAACACTGCATGTTGGTGCAGGGCATATTGAAGAAGGATCAGCCGAGTGGTTCTTGTGCTAGAAAAACTCCATTTGGCTCACTAACTTCACACACCATCAGGCTTCCAAGCATCTCTCAAGGAAACTCAGTTTTCACACTCTATGCTTAGTGCCCTTTGAGTGCATTATCTAGGAATGAACCTGGTAGAGCATCCCACACAAACGAATGCTCCACATGCGGGTTTCACATGCCACCAACTCCACATTCACAGGCAACTTCAGCGCCACAGCCGTTTTCTAATAGCCCTCAATGCAAAGGCTCTAGACGCAAATATTGGTGTGAGAGCTAATTCAATCAAGGAAACACTGCATGTTGGTGAAGGGCATATTGAAGAAGGATCAGCCGAGTGGTTCTTGTGGGAGAAAAACTCCATTTGGCTCACTAAATTCACACACCATCAGGCTTCCAAGCAGCTCTCAAGGAAACTCAGTTTTCACACTCTATGCTTAGTGCCCTTTGAGTGCATTATCTAGGAATGAACCTGGTAGAGCATCCCACACAAACGAATGCTCCACATGCGGGTTTCACATGCCACCACCTTCACATTCACAGGCAACTTCAGCGCCACAGCCGTTTTCAGATATCCCTCAATGCAAAGGCTCTAGACGCAAATATTGGTGTGAGAGCTAATTCAATCAAGGAAACACTGCATGTTGGTGAAGGGCATATTGAAGAAGGATCAGCCGAGTGGATCTTGTGCTAGAACAACTCCATTTGGCTCACTAACTTCACACACCATCAGGCTTCCAAGCAGCTCTCAAGGAAACTCAGTATTCACACTCTATGCTTAGTGCCCTTTGAGTGCATTAACTAGGAATGAACCTGGTAGAACATCCCACACAGACGAAAGCTCCACATGCGTGTTTCACATGCCTCCAACTCCACATTCACAGGCAACTTCAGCGCCACAGCCGTTTTCAGATAGCCCTCAATGCAAAGGCTCTAGACGCAAATATTGGTGTGAGAGCTAATTCAATCAAGGAAACACTGCATGTTGGTGAAGGGCATATTGAAGAAGGATCAGCCAAGTGGTTCTTGTGGGAGAACAACTCCATTTGGCTCACTAACTTCACACACCATCAGGCTTCCAAGCAGCTCTCAAGGAAACTCAGTTTTCACACTCTATGCTTAGTGCCCTTTGAGTGCCTAGGACGGAAATGAAGCTTGGTGAGCATCCCACACAAACGAATGCTCCACATGCGGATTTCACATGCCACCAACTCCATATTCACAGGCAACTTCAGCGCCACAGCCGTTTTCAGATAGCCCTCAATGCAAAGGCTCTAGACACAAATATTGGTGTGAGAGCTAATTCAATCAAGGAAACACTGCATGTTGGTGAAGTGCATATTGAAGAAGGATCAGCCGAGTGGTTCTTGTGGGAGAACAACTCCATTTGGCTCACTAACTTCACACACCATCAGGCTGCCAAGCAGCTCTCAAGGAAACTCAGTTTTCACACTCTATGCTTAGTGCCCTTTGAGTGCATTATCTAGGAATGAACCTTTTAGAGCATCCCACACAAATGAATGCTCCACATGCGGGTTTCACATGCCACCAACTCCACATTCACAGGCAACTTCAGCCCCGCAGCCCTTTTCAGATAGCCCTCAATGCAAAGGCTCTAGACGCAAATATTGGTGTGAGAGCTAATTCAATCAAGGAAACACTGCATGTTGGTGAAGGGCATATTGAAGAAGGATCAGCCGAGTGGTTCTTGTGCTAGAACAACTCCATTTGGCTCACTAACTTCACACACCATCAGGCTTCCAAGCAGCTCTAAAGGAAACTCAGTATTCACACTCTATGCTTAGTGCCCTTTGAGTGCATTATCTAGGAATGAACCTGGTAGAGCATCCCACACAGATGAATGCTCCACATGCGTGTTTCACATGCCTCCAACTCCACATTCACAGGCAACTTCAGCGCCACAGCCGTTTTCAGATAGCCCTCAATGCAAAGCCTCTAGACGCAAATATTGGTGTGAGAGCTAATTCAATCAAGGAAACACTGCATGTTGGTGAAGGGCATATTGAAGAAGGATCAGCCAAGTGGTTCTTGTGGGAGAACAACTCCATTTGGCTCACTAACTTCACACACCATCAGGCTTCCAAGCAGCTCTCAAGGAAACTCAGTTTTCACACACTATGCTTAGTGCCCTTTGAGTGCCTAGGACTGAAATGAAGCTTGGTGAGCATCCCACACAAACGAATGCTCCACATGCGGGTTTCACATGCCACCAACTCCACATTCACAGGCAACTTCAGCGCCACAGCCGTTTTCAGATAGCCCTCAATGCAAAGGCTCTAGACACAAATATTGGTGTGAGAGCTAATTCAATCAAGGAAACACTGCATGTTGGTGAAGTGCATATTGAAGAAGGATCAGCCGAGTGGTTCTTGTGGGAGAACAACTCCATTTGGCTCACTAACTTCACACACCATCAGGCTTCCAAGCAGCTCTCAAGGAAACTCAGTTTTCACACTCTATGCTTAGTGCCCTTTGAGTGCATTATCTAGGAATGAACCTGGTAGAGCATCCCACACAAACGAATGCTCCGCATGCGGGTTTCACATGCCACCAACTCCATATTCACAGGCAACTTCAGCGCCACAGCCGTTTTCAGATGGCCCTCAATGCAAAGGCTCTAGACGCAAATATTGGTGTGAGAGCTAATTCAATCAAGGAAACACTGCATGTTGGTGAAGGGCATATTGAAGAAGGATCAGCCGAGTGGTTCTTGTGGGAGAACAACTCCATTTGGCTCACTAACTTCACACACCATCAGGCTTCCAAGCAGCTCTCAAGGAAACTCAGTTTTCACACTCTATGCTTAGTGCCCTTTGAGTGCATTATCTAGGAATGAACCTGGTAGAGCATCCCACACAAACGAATGCTCCGCAGGCTGGATTCACATGCCACCAACTCCACATTCACAGGCAACTTCAGCGCCACAGCCCTTTTCAGATAGCCCTCAATGCAAAGGCTCTAGACGCAAATATTGGTGTGAGAGCTAATTCAATCAAGGAAACACTGCATGTTGGTGAAGGGCATATTGATGAAGGATCAGCCGAGTGGTTCTTGTGGGAGAACAACTTCATCTGGCTCACTAACTTCACACACCATCAGGCTTCCAAGCAGCTCTCAAGGAAACTCAGTTTTCACACTCTATGCTTAGTGCCCTTTGAGTGCCTAGGACTGAAATGAAGCTTGGTGAGCATCCCACACAAACGAATGCTCCACATGCGGGTTTCACATACCACCAACTCCATATTCACAGGCAACTTCAGCGCCACAGCCGTTTTCAGATAGCCCTCAATGCAAAGGCTCTAGACGCAAATATTGGTGTGAGAGCTAATTCAATCAAGGAAACACTGCATGTTGGTGAAGGGCATATTGAAGAAGGATCAGCCGAGTGGTTCTTGTGGGAGAACAACTTCATCTGGCTCACTAACTTCACACACCATCAGGCTTCCAAGCAGCTCTCAAGGAAACTCAGTTTTTACACTCTATGCTTAGTGCCATTTGAGTGCATTATCTAGGAATGAACCTGGTAGAGCATCCCACACAAACGAATGCTCCACATGCGGGTTTCACATGCCACCAACTCCACATTCACAGGCAACTTCAGCGCCACAGCCCTTTTCAGATAGCGCTCAATGCAAAGGCTCTGGACGCAAATATTGGTGTGAGAGCTAATTCAATCAAGGAAACACTGCATGTTGGTGAAGGGCATATTGAAGAAGGATCAGCCGAGTGGTTCTTGTGGGAGAACAACTCCATTTGGCTCACTAACTTCACACACCATCAGGCTTCCAAGCAGCTCTCAAGGAAACTCAGTTTTCACACTCTATGCTTAGTGCCCTTTGAGTGCATTATCTAGGAATGAACCTGGTAGAGCATCCCACACAAACGAATGCTCCACATGCGGGTTTCACATGCCACCAACTCCACATTCACAGGCAACTTCAGCGCCACAGCCGTTTTCAGATAGCCCTCAATGCAAAGGCTCTAGACGCAAATATTGGTGTGAGAGCTAATTCAATCAAGGAAACACTGCATGTTGGTGAAGGGCATATTGAAGAAGGATCAGATGAGTGGTTCTTGTGCTAGAACAACTCCATTTGGCTCACTAACTTCACACACCATCACGCTTCCAAGCAGCTCTCAAGGAAACTCAGTATTCACACTCTATGCTTAGTGCCCTTTGAGTGCATTATCTAGGAATGAACCTGGTAGAGCATCCCACACAAACGAATGCTCCACATGCGGGTTTCACATGCCACCAACTCCATATTCACAGGCAAGTTCAGCGCCACAGCCGTTTTCAGGTAGCCCTCAATGCAAAGGCTCTAAACGCAAATATTGGTGTGAGAGCTAATTCAATCAAGGAAACAATGCATGTTGGTGAAGGGCATATTGATGAAGGATCAGCCGAGTGATTCTTGTGGGAGAACAACTCCATTTGGCTCACTAACTTCACACACCATCAGGCTTCCAAGCAGCTCTCAAGGAAACTCAGTTTTCACACTCTATGCTTAGTGCCCTTTGAGTGCATTATCTAGGAATGAACCTGGTAGAGCATCCCACACAAACGAATGCTCCACATGCGGGTTTCACATGCCACCACCTCCACATTCACAGGCAACTTCAGCGCCACAGCCGTTTTCAGATATCCCTCAATGCAAAGGCTCTAGACGCAAATATTGGTGTGAGAGCTAATTCAATCAAGGAAACACTGCATGTTGGTGAAGGGCATATTGAAGAAGGATCAGCCGAGTGGATCTTGTGCTAGAACAACTCCATTTGGCTCACTAACTTCACACACCATCAGGCTTCCAAGCAGCTCTCAAGGAAACTCAGTATTCACACTCTATGCTTAGTGCCCTTTGAGTGCATTATCTAGGAATGAACCTGGTAGAACATCCCACACAGACGAATGCTCCACATGCGTGTTTCACATGCCTCCAACTCCACATTCACAGGCAACTTCAGCGCCACAGCCGTTTTCAGATAGCCCTCAATGCAAAGGCTCTAGACGCAAATATTGGTGTGAGAGCTAATTCAATCAAGGAAACACTGCATGTTGGTGAAGGGCACATTGAAGAAGGATCAGCCAAGTGGTTCTTGTGGGAGAACAACTCCATTTGGCTCACTAACTTCACACACCATCAGGCTTCCAAGCAGCTCTCAAGGAAACTCAGTTTTCACACTCTATGCTTAGTTGCCCTTTGAGTGCCTAGGACGGAAATGAAGCTTGGTGAGCATCCCACACAAACGAATGCTCCACATGCGGGTTTCACATGCCACCAACTCCATATTCACAGGCAACTTCAGCGCCACAGCCGTTTTCAGATAGCCCTCAATGCAAAGGCTCTAGACACAAATATTGGTGTGAGAGCTAATTCAATCAAGGAAACACTGCATGTTGGTGAAGTGCATATTGAAGAAGGATCAGCCGAGTGGTTCTTGTGGGAGAACAACTCCATTTGGCTCACTAACTTCACACACCATCAGGCTGCCAAGCAGCTCTCAAGGAAACTCAGTTTTCACACTCTATGCTTAGTGCCCTTTGAGTGCATTATCTAGGAATGAACCTTTTAGAGGATCCCACACAAATGAATGCTCCACATGCGGGTTTCACATGCCACCAACTCCACATTCACAGGCAACTTCAGCCCCGCAGCCCTTTTCAGATAGCCCTCAATGCAAAGGCTCTAGACGCAAATATTGGTGTGAGAGCTAATTCAATCAAGGAAACACTGCATGTTGGTGAAGGGCATATTGAAGAAGGATCAGCCGAGTGGTTCTTGTGCTAGAACAACTCCATTTGGCTCACTAACTTCACACACCATCAGGCTTCCAAGCAGCTCTCAAGGAAACTCAGTATTCACACTCTATGCTTAGTGCCCTTTGAGTGCATTATCTAGGAATGAACCTGGTAGAGCATCCCACACAAACGAATGCTCCGCATGCGGGTTTCACATGCCACCAACTCCACATTCACAGGCAACTTCAGCACCACAGCCGTTTTCAGATGGCCCTCAATGCAAAGGCTCTAGACGCAAATATTGGTGTGAGAGCTAATTCAATCAAGGAAACACTGCATGTTGGTGAAGGGCATATTGAAGAAGGATCAGCCGAGTGGTTCTTGTGGGAGAACAACTCCATTTGGCTCACTAACTTCACACACCATCAGGCTTCCAAGCAGCTCTCAAGGAAACTCAGTTTTCACACTCTATGCTTAGTGCCCTTTGAGTGCATTATCTAGGAATGAACCTGGTAGAGCATCCCACACAAACGAATGCTCCGCAGGCTGGATTCACATACCACCAACTCCACATTCACAGGCAACTTCAGCGCCACAGCCGTTTTCAGATAGCCCTCAATGCAAAGGCTCTAGACGCAAATATTGGTGTGAGAGCTAATTCAATCAAGGAAACACTGCATGTTGGTGAAGGGCATATTGAAGAAGGATCAGCCGAGTGGTTCTTGTGGGAGAACAACTTCATCTGGCTCACTAACTTCACACACCATCAGGCTTCCAAGCAGCTCTCAAGGAAACTCAGTTTTTACACTCTATGCTTAGTGCCCTTTGAGTGCATTATCTAGGAATGAACCTGGTAGAGCATCCCACACAAACGAATGCTCCACATGCGGGTTTCACATGCCACCAACTCCACATTCACAGGCAACTTCAGCGCCACAGCCCTTTTCAGATACCCCTCAATGCAAAGGCTCTAGACGCAAATATTGGTGTGAGAGCTAATTCAATCAAGGAAACACTGCATGTTGGTGAAGGGCATATTGAAGAAGGATCAGCCGAGTGGTTCTTGTGGGAGAACAACTCCATTTGGCTCACTAACTTCACACACCATCAGGCTTCCAAGCAGCTCTCAAGGAAACTCAGTTTTCACACTCTATGCTTAGTGCCCTTTGAGTGCATTATCTAGGAATGAACCTGGTAGAGCATCCCACACAAACGAATGCTCCACATGCGGGTTTCACATGCCACCAACTCCACATTCACAGGCAACTTCAGCGCCACAGCCCTTTTCAGATAGCCCTCAATGCAAAGGCTCTAGACGCAAATATTGGTGTGAGAGCTAATTCAATCAAGGAAACACTGCATGTTCGTGAAGAACATATTGAAGAAGGATCAGCCGAGTGGTTCTTGTGCTAGAACAACTCCATTTGGCTCACTAACTTCACACACCATCACGCTTCCAAGCAGCTCTCAAGGAAACTCAGTATTCACACTCTATGCTTAGTGCCCTTTGAGTGCATTATCTAGGAATGAACCTGGTAGAGCATCCCACACAAACGAATGCTCCACATGCGGGTTTCACATGCCACCAACTCCATATTCACAGGCAAGTTCAGCGCCACAGCCGTTTTCAGATATCCCTCAATGCAAAGGCTCTAAACGCAAATATTGGTGTGAGAGCTAATTCAATCAAGGAAACAATGCATGTTGGTGAAGGGCATATTGATGAAGGATCAGCCGAGTGATTCTTGTGGGAGAACAACTCCATTTGGCTCACTAACTTCACACACCATCAGGCTTCCAAGCAGCTCTCAAGGAAACTCAGTTTTCACACTCTATGCTTAGTGCCCTTTGAGTGCATTATCTAGGAATGAACCTGGTAGAGCATCCCACACAAACGAATGCTCCACATGCGGGTTTCACATGCCACCACCTCCACATTCACAGGCAACTTCAGCGCCACAGCCGTTTTCAGATATCCCTCAATGCAAAGGCTCTAGACGCAAATATTGGTGTGAGAGCTAATTCAATCAAGGAAACACTGCATGTTGGTGAAGGGCATATTGAAGAAGGATCAGCCGAGTGGATCTTGTGCTAGAACAACTCCATTTGGCTCACTAACTTCACACACCATCAGGCTTCCAAGCAGCTCTCAAGGAAACTCAGTATTCACACTCTATGCTTAGTGCCCTTTGAGTGCATTATCTAGGAATGAACCTGGTAGAACATCCCACACAGACGAATGCTCCACATGCGTGTTTCACATGCCTCCAACTCCACATTCACAGGCAACTTCAGCGCCACAGCCGTTTTCAGATAGCCCTCAATGCAAAGGCTCTAGACACAAATATTGGTGTGAGAGCTAATTCAATCAAGGAAACACTGCATGTTGGTGAAGTGCATATTGAAGAAGGATCAGCCGAGTGGTTCTTATGGGAGAACAACTCCATTTGGCTCACTAACTTCACACACCATCAGGCTGCCAAGCAGCTCTCAAGGAAACTCAGTTTTCACACTCTATGCTTAGTGCCCTTTGAGTGCATTATCTAGGAATGAACCTGGTAGAACATCCCACACAGACGAATGCTCCACATGCGTGTTTCACATGCCTCCAACTCCACATTCACAGGCAACTTCAGCGCCACAGCCGTTTTCAGATAGCCCTCAATGCAAAGGCTCTAGACGCAAATATTGGTGTGAGAGCTAATTCAATCAAGGAAACACTGCATGTTGGTGAAGGGCATATTGAAGAAGGATCAGCCAAGTGGTTCTTGTGGGAGAACAACTCCATTTGGCTCACTAACTTCACACACTATCAGGCTTCCAAGCAGCTCTCAAGGAAACTCAGTTTTCACACTCTATGCTTAGTGCCCTTTGAGTGCCTAGGACGGAAATGAAGCTTGGTGAGCATCCCACACAAACGAATGCTCCACATGCGGGTTTCACATGCCACCAACTCCATATTCACAGGCAACTTCAGCGCCACAGCCGTTTTCAGATAGCCCTCAATGCAAAGGCTCTAGACACAAATATTGGTGTGAGAGCTAATTCAATCAAGGAAACACTGCATGTTGGTGAAGTGCATATTGAAGAAGGATCAGCCGAGTCTTTCTTGTGGGAGAACAACTCCATTTGGCTCACTAACTTCACACACCATCAGGCTGCCAAGCAGCTCTCAAGGAAACTCAGTTTTCACACTCTATGCTTAGTGCCCTTTGAGTGCATTATCTAGGAATGAACCTTTTAGAGGATCCCACACAAATGAATGCTCCACATGCGGGTTTCACATGCCACCAACTCCACATTCACAGGCAACTTCAGCCCCGCAGCCCTTTTCAGATAGCCCTCAATGCAAAGGCTCTAGACGCAAATATTGGTGTGAGAGCTAATTCAATCAAGGAAACACTGCATGTTGGTGAAGGGCATATTGAAGAAGGATCAGCCGAGTGGTTCTTGTGCTAGAACAACTCCATTTGGCTCACTAACTTCACACACCATCAGGCTTCCAAGCAGCTCTCAAGGAAACTCAGTATTCACACTCTATGCTTAGTGCCCTTTGAGTGCATTATCTAGGAATGAACCTGGTAGAGCATCCCACACAAACGAATGCTCCGCATGCGGGTTTCACATGCCACCAACTCCACATTCACAGGCAACTTCAGCGCCACAGCCGTTTTCAGATGGCCCTCAATGCAAAGGCTCTAGACGCAAATATTGGTGTGAGAGCTAATTCAATCAAGGAAACACTGCATGTTGGTGAAGGGCATATTGAAGAAGGATCAGCCGAGTGGTTCTTGTGGGAGAACAACTCCATTTGGCTCACTAACTTCACACACCATCAGGCTTCCAAGCAGCTCTCAAGGAAACTCAGTTTTCACACTCTATGCTTAGTGAACTTTGAGTGCATTATCTAGGAATGAACCTGGTAGAGCATCCCACACAAACGAATGCTCCGCAGGCTGGATTCACATGCCACCAACTCCACATTCACAGGCAACTTCAGCGCCACAGCCGTTTTCAGATAGCCCTCAATGCAAAGGCTCTAGACGCAAATATTGGTGTGAGAGCTAATTCAATCAAGGAAACACTGCATGTTGGTGAAGGGCATATTGAAGAAGGATCAGCCGAGTGGTTCTTGTGGGAGAACAACTTCATCTGGCTCACTAACTTCACACACCATCAGGCTTCCAAGCAGCTCTCAAGGAAACTCAGTTTTCACACTCTATGCTTAGTGCCCTTTGAGTGCCTAGGACTGAAATGAAGCTTGGTGAGCATCCCACACAAACGAATGCTCCACATGCGGGTTTCACATACCACCAACTCCATATTCACAGGCAACTTCAGCGCCACAGCCGTTTTCAGATAGCCCTCAATGCAAAGGCTCTAGACGCAAATATTGGTGTGAGAGCTAATTCAATCAAGGAAACACTGCATGTTGGTGAAGGGCATATTGAAGAAGGATCAGCCGAGTGGTTCTTGTGGGAGAACAACTTCATCTGGCTCACTAACTTCACACACCATCAGGCTTCCAAGCAGCTCTCAAGGAAACTCAGTTTTTACACTCTATGCTTAGTGCCCTTTGAGTGCATTATCTAGGAATGAACCTGGTAGAGCATCCCACACAAACGAATGCTCCACATGCGGGTTTCACATGCCACCAACTCCACATTCACAGGCAACTTCAGCGCCACAGCCCTTTTCAGATAGCGCTCAATGCAAAGGCTCTGGACGCAAATATTGGTGTGAGAGCTAATTCAATCAAGGAAACACTGCATGTTGGTGAAGGGCATATTGAAGAAGGATCAGCCGAGTGGTTCTTGTGGGAGAACAACTCCATTTGGCTCACTAACTTCACACACCATCAGGCTTCCAAGCAGCTCTCAAGGAAACTCAGTTTTCACACTCTATGCCTAGTGCCCCTTGAGTGCATTATCTAGGAATGAACCTGGTAGAGCATCCCACACAAACGAATGCTCCACATGCGGGTTTCACATGCCACCAACTCCACATTCACAGGCAACTTCAGCGCCACAGCCCTTTTCAGATAGCGCTCAATGCAAAGGCTCTAGACGCAAATATTGGTGTGAGAGCTAATTCAATCAAGGAAACACTGCATGTTGGTGAAGGGCATATTGAAGAAGGATCAGATGAGTGCTTCTTGTGCTAGAACAACTCCATTTGGCTCACTAACTTCACACACCATCACGCTTCCAAGCAGCTCTCAAGGAAACTCAGTATTCACACTCTATGCTTAGTGCCCTTTGAGTGCATTATCTAGGAATGAACCTGGTAGAGCATCCCACACAAACGAATGCTCCACATGCGGGTTTCACATGCCACCAACTCCATATTCACAGGCAAGTTCAGCGCCACAGCCGTTTTCAGGTAGCCCTCAATGCAAAGGCTCTAAACGCAAATATTGGTGTGAGAGCTAATTCAATCAAGGAAACAATGCATGTTGGTGAAGGGCATATTGATGAAGGATCAGCCGAGTGATTCTTGTGGGAGAACAACTCCATTTGGCTCACTAACTTCACACACCATCAGGCTTCCAAGCAGCTCTCAAGGAAACTCAGTTTTCACACTCTATGCTTAGTGCCCTTTGAGTGCATTATCTAGGAATGAACCTGGTAGAGCATCCCACACAAACGAATGCTCCACATGCGGGTTTCACATGCCACCAACTCCACATTCACAGGCAACTTCAGCGCCACAGCCGTTTTCAGATAGCCCTCAATGCAAAGGCTCTAGACGCAAATATTGGTGTGAGAGCTAATTCAATCAAGGAAACACTGCATGTTGGTGAAGGGCATATTGAAGAAGGATCAGCCGAGTGGTTCTTGTGCTAGAACAACTCCATTTGGCTCACTAACTTCACACACCATCAGGCTTCCAAGCAGCTCTCAAGGAAACTCAGTTTTCACACTCTATGCTTAGTGCCCTTTGAGTGCATTATCTAGGAATGAACCTGGTAGAGCATCCCACACAAACGAATGCTCCACATGCGGGTTTCACATGCCACCAACTCCACATTCACAGGCAACTACAGCGCCACAGCCGTTTTCAGATAGCCCTCAATGCAAAGGCTCTAGACGCAAATATTGGTGTGAGAGCTAATTCAATCAAGGAAACACTGCATGTTGGTGAAGGGCATATTGAAGAAGGATCAGCCGAGTGGTTCTTGTGGGAGAACAACTTCATCTGGCTCACTAACTTCACACACCATCAGGCTTCCAAGCAGCTCTCAAGGAAACTCAGTTTTTACACTCTATGCTTAGTGCCCTTTGAGTGCATTATCTAGGAATGAACCTGGTAGAGCATCCCACACAAACGAATGCTCCACATGCGGGTTTCACATGCCACCAACTCCACATTCACAGGCAACTTCAGCGCCACAGCCCTTTTCAGATAGCCCTCAATGCAAAGGCTCTAGACGCAAATATTGGTGTGAGAGCTAATTCAATCAAGGAAACACTGCATGTTGGTGAAGGGCATATTGAAGAAGGATCAGCCGAGTGGTTCTTGTGGGAGAACAACTCCATTTGGCTCACTAACTTCACACACCATCAGGCTTCCAAGCAGCTCTCAAGGAAACTCAGTTTTCACACTCTATGCTTAGTGCCCTTTGAGTGCATTATCTAGGAATGAACCTGGTAGAGCATCCCACACAAACGAATGCTCCACATGCGGGTTTCACATGCCACCAACTCCACATTCACAGGCAACTTCAGCGCCACAGCCGTTTTCAGATAGCCCTCAATGCAAAGGCTCTAGACGCAAATATTGGTGTGAGAGCTAATTCAATCAAGGAAACACTGCATGTTGGTGAAGGGCATATTGAAGAAGGATCAGCCGAGTGGTTCTTGTGCTAGAACAACTCCATTTGGCTCACTAACTTCACACACCATCAGGCTTCCAAGCAGCTCTCAAGGAAACTCAGTTTTCACACTCTATGCTTAGTGCCCTTTGAGTGCATTATCTAGGAATGAACCTGGTAGAGCATCCCACACAAACGAATGCTCCACATGCGGGTTTCACATGCCACCAACTCCACATTCACAGGCAACTACAGCGCCACAGCCGTTTTCAGATAGCCCTCAATGCAAAGGCTCTAGACGCAAATATTGGTGTGAGAGCTAATTCAATCAAGGAAACACTGCATGTTGGTGAAGGGCATATTGAAGAAGGATCAGCCGAGTGGTTCTTGTGGGAGAACAACTTCATCTGGCTCACTAACTTCACACACCATCAGGCTTCCAAGCAGCTCTCAAGGAAACTCAGTTTTTACACTCTATGCTTAGTGCCCTTTGAGTGCATTATCTAGGAATGAACCTGGTAGAGCATCCCACACAAACGAATGCTCCACATGCGGGTTTCACATGCCACCAACTCCACATTCACAGGCAACTTCAGCGCCACAGCCCTTTTCAGATAGCCCTCAATGCAAAGGCTCTAGACGCAAATATTGGTGTGAGAGCTAATTCAATCAAGGAAACACTGCATGTTGGTGAAGGGCATATTGAAGAAGGATCAGCCGAGTGGTTCTTGTGGGAGAACAACTCCATTTGGCTCACTAACTTCACACACCATCAGGCTTCCAAGCAGCTCTCAAGGAAACTCAGTTTTCACACTCTATGCTTAGTGCCCTTTGAGTGCATTATCTAGGAATGAACCTGGTAGAGCATCCCACACAAACGAATGCTCCACATGCGGGTTTCACATGCCACCAACTCCACATTCACAGGCAACTTCAGCGCCACAGCCGTTTTCAGATAGCGCTCAATGCAAAGGCTCTAGACGCAAATATTGGTGTGAGAGCTAATTCAATCAAGGAAACACTGCATGTTGGTGAAGGGCATATTGAAGAAGGATCAGATGAGTGGTTCTTGTGCTAGAACAACTCCATTTGGCTCACTAACTTCACACACCATCAGGCTTCCAAGCAGCTCTCAAGGAAACTCAGTTTTCACACTCTAA